>NC_042968.1:21120226-21224303 GCF_901001165.1 Salmo trutta
ATGAAGGATTTTCTCCCACCTCACAGGCCAACCAGTGTTATTTCTGGCCCCTGGTATGTGTGGAGGGCCACACATTGTTCAGCAGGTTCTTTGAGCGTTGTGGCAGCGGCCCTTCTTGCTGCTTTCATGTTCCTGTAAGAGGGTTCTTATGAGGGAGTAACCATCACTGCAGTGTTAAATGATCTCCCCCATCGTAAAGAGAAAGGGAATATGATGGATTATTATGTAGACGTTGGGTTGCTGGTGGTGGTGTGTGTATCTGTGTGTATGATTGCATGCTTATGTACGTGGGTCTGAATGTGTGCATACGAATGTGTGTATATACGTGTGTTGTTTTAGAATTGTGTGATGTTATTATGCTCAAGGTGAGGCTCGATGGTGTTATTTTTAGCCCGGTGATGCTCACAGACGTGTGTGTATGGTAGAACATTCTGTAATTCAAATCAAAGTGTCTAATAAGTTGTCACATCTGTATCCACTTGCATGCTGAACACCAGCCCTGATTAGCCTGACACTTCAGGATTCCTCCCTGCTCTCCAAATGATTCCTCTCCTTGACCAATGTGAGAGGCTAACTGAGGCAATATGTGTGTGTGTGTGTGTGTGTGTGTGTGTGTGTGTGTGTGTGTGTGTGTGTGTGTGTGTGTGTGTGTGTGTGTGTGTGTGTGTGTGTGTGTGTGTGTGTGTGTGTGTGTGTGTACGTGTGCACGCGTGTGTGTGTGTGTGCGTGCGTGCGTTTGTGTGTGTGTGTGTGTATGTGTGTGTGTGTGTATGTGTGTGTGTGTGTGTGTGTGTGTGTGTGCGTGTGTGTGTGTGTGTGGGTGTGTGTGTGTGTGTGTGTGTGTATGTGTGTATGTGTATGTGTATGTGTGTGTGTGTGTGTGTGTGTGCGTGCGTGTGTGTGTGTTTGTGTGGGTGTGTGTAGGAGGTTATGTGGCATGTGGGAGAGAGGGATAGAGTGTGGATTTATGTTAGATGTTTTTGTATGATTGAAGTGTCTGAGGCTGGTGTGTAAAGGGAGGAGGCTGGGTGGGGAGAGGTTTGGCAAGCAGAGTAAACATTGGACAATATTCTTGTTTCATGCCTGAAAATCAATAACCAGACCCCAGGGCTGCACGCACACCAGACAGACCCCACACAGAGGGGCTCCTAGCCACCATACTCCCCCCCTTTCCTCTCCACAGACCACCAGGGACCCCAGCTTACAGTTTCCCTGCCTCTATCCCTCTTCTTCTCGCTCTCCCTTTCGCTCTCTCACTTTGCCACTCTCTCTCTTTCTTCATCTCCCACTCTCCCTCTCTCCCACTCTCCAATGAGGGCTGGCGGAGGGCACGGGAGAGGGGAAGTGAAGAATTCTGGGAAATGCCTGTGAAATGACTCATCTTCCTCCTGACCTTTCCTGTGTGTATAATTGCCGTTCATATACTGTAAGGCCTGTGTGTTTACCCCTGCAGACTGACTGTTATTAATCCTACTTCTCCTTTATATTGCTCATTTGGCTCAGAAACAGGGGTTAGAGGTCGACTATTCACAACAGCTTTGACAAGATAAACACCTGTTTCTAAGTTTGTTGCTCCTCGTCCTGCCTGAGTTATCCTATTAGCTCTACTATGTAAAGGGCCTACACACACGTAAATACAGACATTAATAAGGTAATATACAGTAGCAAACTCTCTCAGTGCAGTCGGACTCATGGTAACACATGATCAATATCCTCAAACGTTTTTCATATCACTAGAAGAGGTTTGACTGGTTGACTGTGCATTTAGTTATTTTTATTTAAAAGTCTTGATGGTATGTAAAGGGATTACCTACCTTTTTTCTTTTAATATGTGGACTTTTGTGATCTACCATTGCCTATGTGTTGACTAAAGTTACATAAGGTGAGGGTGGATTTGCTCCTGTACTTAAGGTGTTGATCATTAATCAAGCTGCCATTGACACCATAGCGGGCACTCAAGCCGTCGGGTTAGCATATTTTTAGGAGAGGAAATGGGCACAGACTAACCGCCTCCGTCTGCCACTTTTTGACACCCGTAATTTCGCCCACTAGACTGTTTACACTTAGGGGCCTCCTCTCTGTCTCCTCTCTCTGGTGGATGAGGGGGACACTGCTGCTGACCGCAGAGGACAGACACACAGACAGAGAGGCGGACAGACGTACAGACGGACAGACAGATGGTGAAACTTCAACGCCGACTCTCCTCTCTAACTGTATATTTTCCCTCATCCTCCAAGTCAAGTCAGAGCGAACAGGCCGCATCATTAAGTTAATGATGGCCCTAATCAGACAGTGCTAGCCGCTCCACTGGAACAGCAGGCATGCCCTTGGCCCCAAGCCCAGCCAGGAAAACTAAACAAACCTAGAGTAAATGATTTCAGTTATTGGATGTGTTGCTGCTGAGGACGGGACATTAGAAAGAGGTGGTCATTTCCCACTATTGTGATTATTTCAAATCTGTCTGGTTTCAGTGTTGTAAACATTCCCTCTAACAAGGCAGGGAATGGTATGCTGTATTTTTACACTTCTGAAGTGGAGTTGGTCCCAAACCTCAAAGCCCAGCCCCAGAGAGTGGCACAGTGAGGTTCGGGGTGGGCTCTCCTACGTTCCACTCAGAGGGAACTAAGGGTAGTAAACATGGCTTACTGTAGTTGTGTGGAGAGAAGTGGTGACACTGTAGGAGAGAAGGGCAGCCATTAAACTGTCATGAAGTTGTCAGAGACCTCTGTTTCTCTCTCTCTCTCTCTCTCTCTCTCTCTCTCTCTCTCTCTCTCTCGTCTTCACCGTACTGAACACCCTCAAGCTGTTTTGATAGGGGACCCTGATCTCCTACAACAGATCCAGAGTCCGTAGAGTGTTTCATTGTGAAGAGTAAACATCTCAACATCTTTGCTCCATGAACTCCTTACTGGCTCTCAAACCGTTGCTGCCTCTTTTTGATTCCTCCTTTCCTTTGATGTATTTGTTGTGCTGTTGGTTTCCATTCATGTCTGAGATGACAGGTTTAATTATCCTGAACGATACAGAGCTCTGTGTGTGTGTGTGTGTGTGTGTGTGTGTGTGTGTGTGTGTGTGTGTGTGTGTGTGTGTGTGTGTGTGTGTGTGTGTGTGTGTGTGTGTGTGTGTGTGTGTGTGTGTGTGTGTGTGTGTGTGTGTGTGTGTGTGTGTGTGTGTGTGTGTGTGTGTGTGTGTGTGTGTGTGTGTGTGTGTGTGTGTGTGTGTGTGTGTGTGCATATGTGCGTGTGTGTGTGAGTCTGCATGTGTGCGGGACAGCCCAGCTGACCGAGAGGTATGTGTGTGTGCATGCAAGAATCTGTGTCTTCGTGCGTACGGGAATGCGTATGTGCACGCATACAGTATGCATATTATTCCATTCGCTGTTGATTAGGTGCAGTGATGTGAGTGTGTGACAGGTTCATATGATCAAACGCTGGGGAGTGAAACCGTACAGGGCTGTGGAGTGAAACCGTACAGGGCTGTGGAGTGAAACCGTACAGGGCTGTGGAGTGAAACCGTACAGGGCTGTGGAGTGAAACCGTACAGGGCTGTGGAGTGAAACCGTACAGGGCTGTGGAATGAAACCGTACAGGGCTGTGGAATGAAACCGTACAGGGCTGTGGAGTGAAACCGTACAGGGCTGTGGAGTGAAACCGTACAGGGCTGGGGAGTGAAACCGTACAGGGAGCAGAGGGGAGAGCTGACTTGGCAGTCAGACTGGGTGAGAGAAGCCGTTCCCTCTGTGTGTGCCTGTCCAAGGCTAGCTGTAATACAGTCTGGATGCTGTGGTCACATCCAAAGCCCAGACTTTCTGCTGTATTAATCACCGTCCACAAGGTCTGATTTCTTGGCCTGCTGCTCTGAGGCTCAGGCCTTGACACCTGACTCTCATCTCTGTCTCCTGTTTGCCTCGTGCCTGTTAACAGGCTTTCACACTGTATGTGTTTTTATCAGATGTGTGTGTGCATGAGAGAGAGACCTCTCTGTGTGTGTACAGTATGTGTGAGCTCTGTGATAGACAGGTATGATAAAGGTCATGAAGGCCACACATGGACACACAGTCCTCTAGGGTCTCTGACTCCTATAGATGGGCAGCGTAGCAGAGGAAACACACCCTTATTTGGTCCCGTGTGGCTCAGTTGGTAGAGCATGGTGTTTGCAACGCCAGGGTTGTGGGTTCGATTCCCACGGGGGACCAGTACGGAGAAAAAAAATGTATGAAATGTATGCATTCACTACTGTAAGTCACTCTGGATAAGAGCGTCTGCTAAATGACTAAAATGTAAATGTAAATCCCATTACACCGTGTTCTCACGATTGTCTCTGAGTGTATGTGTGTGTTGGTGCAGAGTCACCTGCTTTAAACAAAACCCTGTCCCTCTGTTCAGAACATAACAGGCTCAGTTCCCCAAACCTTTTCAACCATTTTACAAACCCATGGGTGGTGAGAGAGAGAGAGTCTGAGAAACAAAAGCATCAGGTGGTCTTACTGCTTGGCTGTCAAACAGAGTTAGTAAAGCAGTCTGTAGTAAAAGAGAGAAAGGCCAGCCTGGTCCTGAGTGGCCACAGAGGTACGTTTCAGATGCACTTAGAGACACAGGCCCCTAACTTCCCATCTATCCGTTTAACTTTTTACTGCCCCTCTCTTTATGGGCACCATGGGGCTCCAGCGACCAGGGACAATGATGAAGAGTGTGTGTGTGTGTGTGTGTGTGTGTGTGTGTGTGTGTGTGTGTGTGTGTGTGTGTGTGTGTGTGTGTGTGTGTGTGTGTGTGTGTGTGTGTGTGTGTGTCAGAGTCATTCCCTTGTGTCTTCCCATGTTGTGTCTGACAGACATGTGGATGCCATCTACCAACAGGTGCCCTTCTATGTGATGCATTGGAAAACCTCCCTGGTCTTTCTGGTTGAATCTGTGTTCACTGCTCGGCTGAGGGACCTTACATATAATTGTATGTGGGGGGTATAGAAATGAACTAGTCATTCAAAAATCATTTTAAACACAGAGTGAGTCCATGCAACTTATGATGTGACTTGTTAAGCACTTGTTTACTCCTTAACTTCTTTAGGTTTGCCATAACAAAGGAGTTGAATACTTATTGACTCAAGACATTTCAGATTTTGAATTTGTCAACATTTCTAAAAACAAAATAAGGTATTGTGAGGTATTGTGTGTAGGCCATTATGAGGTATTGTGTGTAGGCCAATGACACTCAATCTCAATTTAATACATTTTAAATTCTGGCTTTAACACAACAAAATGTGGAAAAAGTCAAGGGTGTAAATACTTTCTGAATGCACTGTACATAACCAACATTTTTGGTTGGATTTTACCTTTCAAGAAAGCAATTCCATTTGATTTGTTCATGTAATTGGATTAACGGAATTACTAGCAGAATTCACTGGCCGAGCCCAACCTCGTGTGGTGCACTGAAACACCTGGAGATAAGTCCTCATTCTCTCCCAATATATATACACTGAGTGTACAAAACATTAGGAACACCCATCTAATATTGAGTTGCACCCCCTTTTGCCCTCAGAGCAGCCTCAATACAAGGTGTCAAAAGCGTTCCACAGGGATGCTGGCCCATGTTAACGCCAATGCTTCCTACAGTTGTGTCAAGTTGGCTGGATGTCCTTAGGGTGGTGGACCATTCTTGATACACACAGGAAACTGTTGAGCGTGAAAAACCCAGCAACATTGCATTTCTTGACACACTCAAACCGGTGTGTTTGGCTCCTACTACCACACCACCTGCATCTACTACCAAACTACCAAAGGCACTTACATCTTTTGTCTTGCCCATTCACCCTCTGAATGGCACACACACACAATCCATGTCTCAGTTGTCTCAAGGCTTAAAAATCCTTCTTCAACCTGTCTCCGCCCCTTCGTCTACACTGATTGAAGTAGATTTAACAGGTGACATCAATAAGGGATCAATGGTTTCACCTGGATTCACCTGGTCAGTCTGTCATGGAAAGAGCAGGTGTTCCTAATGTTTGGGCACTCAGTGTAGATACAGACAGCTGACTGTAACCAGACTCTCAGACAGTATATCCTTCCTCAGCAGTTTGACTGTATATTAAAGAATTACAGCTGTGTCCATGGGAGATGTGTAAACTTTGTTGTAAACTTTTATATGCCCCAGTGTGTGAAGCTACAGGGACGAGCCATGCCAAAGAAGGAGGCTTTGCCACATACAGCCCCATATGGCTCTAACCATATTGGCGGCCATATTGGAAATAAAATGTTTGTTTGACTTTTGACCCCTCCAGCCTCCCTGCCGACTGTCTTTTTTTTTCACTGGGCTTGTTCCCAGGAATGAAAACAGTACAATTATTTAATAGAAATTGTCAAGTTTAAGGGCTAATGCATTTAACAAGCTAATGTCATTTAAGGGAACTGTAAATTAAATCAGAGCTGGATTCCTTTCGTATGCGCGGGTCAGAATGGCATTGAGAAACCACTGTGAAAACAGATGTGCCGATTTGCTGTTCTGGTGCTGGGATCCTCTGTAAGACTATGGTGGGTGTGAATGTGTGTGTATGTAGTGTGTGTGTGTGTGTGTGTGTGTGTGTGTGTGTGTGTGTGTGTGTGTGTGTGTGTGTGTGTGTGTGTGTGTGTGTGTGTGTGTGTGTGTGTGTGTGTGTGTGTGTGTGTGTGTGTGTGATTTTACCTGTGGGTTGGCAGTGCCACCATAATGATTCCATCCCCAAAGGCCAGCCTGTCTGTACTGTCATTACGCCCCTGTCTCTCTCACACGGGACTTTTTCTCTAAGTGCCTGTGTTTCTGTGGGGGGGGGGGTCTGGCAGTGTGACGCAGCAAGGGGGTTTGTCTTGGCGGTGGCTCCAGAGCTATGGGGTGCAGATGTTCACGATCTGTGTGTGTTTCCCAATTAAAGCATTAATCCAAATCAACCCAAATGATCGCACATGGAGTGAGGACGCCCAGAGAGCTAACTCACTCTCTGCTTTTTCTGTTTCTCTCTCTCTCTGTCTTTTCTCTTTCTCTCTCTCTCTCTCTCTCTCTCTCTCTCTCTCTCTCTCTCTCTCTCTCTCTCTCTTTCTCTCCCTCTCTCCCTCCCTCCCTTCCTGATTACTCACCCAGTATTCGTCCACCAGGCATCATAGGAGCCAAATGATAAATGTGGAAAATGTGAATGTGAAGAGGAAGACAATGGTCAAATGAGTCTCAACTCCTCCTCACTACGTCCCCCCATTAAATTGTTCCACCATTTTCTCAGTTTCAAATGTGTTTTTTCCCTCTTGAGCCATTATGATGGTAGCAATGCATATAGGAGACATCATCAACTTCAGTGAATTCACATTACTCCTCCTAGCTGACCCTATGACACAAAGGGGACAAAAGATGGAGGGAGATGAAGAGAGAGTCATTTCCTTTACGTCCACCTAATGAAAACATCAAAACATTATCTTGGTTCGCTGGTCCTAAACACACAGACCAGACAGACAGACACACACACACATTGCACACTTCAAAAATATGTGCACATACACACACTTCCAGACACTAAACATCCTGCTGTGGCTGACAGTAACTCTTCATGTGTACAAACAGATGTCTGGACCAGGCAGGACGGGGCTGAGGAGAGGAGAGGCACACCTGCACAGGTCAGCAAGTTCAAACTCTGAGACAGGCCAATGGCCACACACACATCCATGCAGATACACACATCTCTTTCTCTAAACACATGTAGCTATCCCAGTCTATTAATAGAGATAGGCAGTCCCTAACAAAGGCCAGATAAAGAGAAATAAACAGTGAAGATGAAGTCCTCTGGCAGGGATGAGCCCCATCTGGACACGCATGCAGCATTAAGGAGGAAGATATCAGTGGGCTGTGTGTGTGTGTGTGTGTGTGTGTGTGTGTGTGTGTGTGTGTGTGTGTGTGTGTGTGTGTGTGTGTGTGTGTGTGTGTGTGTGTGTGTGTGTGTGTGTGTGTGTGTGTGTGTGTGTGTGTGTGTGTGTGTGTGTGTGTGTGTGTGTGTGTGTGTGTGTGTGTGTGTGTGTGTGTGTGTGTGTGTGTGTGTGTGTGTGTGTGTATGTGTGTGAGTGTGTGTGTGTGTGTGTCCAGGCGTGAGGTTGTGTGTCTGTGTAGCATTGAGTTACACAGTAGCTGGTTTAGAATGTGCAAATTCTTCCCATGTCTAAAGGGCCCTGGGAATGTGATTTTCTTTGGTATCCCCAAGTTCACATGTATGTGGGATACTCCACAACATGGCTTTACTGCTAGTGCAACAGTGCCATAGTTATGTACTGGTTAAGGTTTAGAGGGAAAGATGTAGTGTACAAGGTCTCCCTTGGAGAGAGATAAGAGTCATTCATTCTGAAGGGAGAGAGGGAGGAAAGGATGGAACGGGACCAAGGCGCAGCGTGTGTAGAGTTCCTCATCTTTATTCCAAAGTGAAACTTCAAGCATAAACAAATAAATCAAATAAACGAACAACTAAACGTGACTACATGGTGCACAGGCACAAAACAATATCCCACAAACACAGGTGGGAAAAATAGCTACTTAAATATGATCCCCAATTACAGACAACGATTACCAGCTGCCTCTAATTGGGAATTATACAAAACACCAACCTAGAAAAGATAAACTAGAACACAACATCGAAATATTAAACTAGACTACTCCCTAGTCACGCCCTGACCTACTACACCATAGAGAAACAAGGGCTCTCTATGGTCAGGGCGTGACAGTACCCCCCCAAAGGTGTGGACTCTGGCCACAAAACCTGAAACCAAATGGGGGGGTTGGGGGGTGACTAGTGTCGGTGGCGGCTCCGGTGCGGGTCGTTGCCCCCCCAGACCCTGGATCCGACAATGGCGCCGGGCTGAACGTCATGCCTGGACTGGGTACCGGCGCAGAAGAAGGCTCCGGCCATGGAGCGGGACTGGACACAGTGCCTGGACTGGGCACCGTCGCAGAGGAAGGCTCTGGCCTTGGAGCTGGACTGGACACCGTGCCTGGACTGGGCACCGGCGCAAAGGAGGGCTCCGGCCATGGAGCGGGACTGGACGCCATGCCTGGACTGGCCACCGGCACAGAGGAAGGCTCCTGCCCTGGAGCTGGACTGGACGCCATGCCTGGACTGGCCACCGGCACAGACGAAGACTCTGGCCTTGGATCTGGACTGGACGCCGTGCTCGGACTGGGCATCGGCCCGGGTGAAGGCTCCGGACATGGAGCTGGAGGTTCCGGACCGTTGGCCGTTGCTGGAGGTTCCAGACTGTGGACCGTCGCGGGAGGTTCCGGACTGTGGACCGTCGCGGGAGGTCCCGGACTGGGGACCGTCGCGGGAGGTTCCGGACTGGGGACCGTCGCGGGAGGTTCCGGACTGGGGACCGTCGCCGGAAGCTCTGGACTGGGGACTGTCGCCGGAAGCTCTGGACTGGGGACTGTCGTCGGAAGCTCTGCACTGTGAACCGTCTCCGGAAGCCCTGGACTGTGAACCGTCTCCGGAAGCTCTGGACTGTGAATACGCACTGGAGGCCGAGTGCGTGGAGCCAGTACAGGTGGCACCGGACTGGTGACACACACTTCAGGGCGAGTGCGAGGAGCAGGCACAGGACGTACCGGACTGGGAAGGCGTACTGGAGTTCTAGTGCGTGGAGCCGGCACAGGTGGTACCGGACTGGTGACACACACTTCAGGGCGAGTGCGAGGAGCAGGCACAGGATGTACCGGACTGGGAAGGCGCACTGGAGGTCTAGGGCATGGAGCCGGCACAGGTGGAACCGGACTGGTGACACACACTTCAGGGTGAGTGCGAGGAGCAGGCACAGGACGTACCGAACTGGGGAGGCGCACTGAAGGCCTGATGCGTGGGGCCGGCATAGGTTGCACCGGACTGGTGACACGCTCTTCAGGGCGAGTGCGAGGAGCAGGCACAGGATGTACCGGACTGGGGACACGCACTTCAGGGCGAGTGCGAGGAGCAGGCACAGGACGTACCGGACTGGGAAGGCACACTGGAGGCCAGATGCGTAGGGCCGGCACAGGTTGCACCGGACTGGTGACACGCTCTTCAGGGCGAGTGCAAGGAGCAGGCACAGGACACACCGGACTGGTGACCGGATCCTCTGGTCGGATGTTGATCAGAACACACTTGCACAACATCTCTCTCACCTCTCCCCATGTGGTCTCTGGCTCTTCCCTCTGCTCAGCCGCCAGCTCCATGCCCCCCCCCCCCCCAAAAAAAACATTGGGGTTTCTGTGGCCGTGGTCTGACGACACGCTCCTCCAGAGTTTGTCATTCGGGCTCTGGCACTCTCCTCGGCTCGACCGGCCACCCCTTGTGCCCCCCCCAACAAAAAATGATTGGGGTTGTCCTTGGGCTTTCTGTGGCCGCGAACCCCAGCGTTGTCACCTTCCACCATCATTACCTTCCGTCTGCCACCAAGGAAGGGTCTCGCATCCACCCAACACTTCTTCCCATGTCCAAAACTCCTTCACCTGGTGAACACGCTGCTTGGTCCTGGTTTGGTGGGATATTCTGTCACGGTTGTCGTAAGAACGGGACCAAGGCGCAGCGTGTGTAGAGTTCCTCATCTTTATTCCAAAGTGAAACTTCAAGCATAAACAAATAAATCAAATAAACAAACAACTAAACATGACTACATGGTACACAGGCACAAACACGAAACAATATCCCACAAACACAAGTGGGAAAAATAGCTACTTAAATATGATCCCCAATTAGAGACAACGATTACCAGCTGCCTCTAATTTGGAATCATACAAAACACCAACCTATAAAATATAAACTAGAACACAACATAGAAATATTAAACTAGACTACCCCCTAGTCACGACCTGACCTACTACACCATAGAGAAACAAGGGCTCTCTATGGTCAGGGCGTGACATCCTGGACTGACTGGGAGAGCAGGAAGTCCACTACATGGTGAAGGTCGATACACACATTAATAACCTCCCTAAGGTCATAAAGCACCTGTCCCCAGGGTGTGTTTGTGTATGTGTTTGTGTGTGTTTGTGTGTGCGCATGCATGCATGCATCATTGTTTTTAAACAAGCGGTTTTAGTGAAGCCCATGACTTCTTTAGTTTGCAATTTGTGCTTGTGTCTCTTCCTTGATAAACATGTTTGATTTGAATTAGCACTCTGCCTAAAGTAAGTGTCCAGCTGTCCCCACATGTTAAAGATGATGGATCTCTCTGCTGTTTGGATGTATATGTCGCCGGGCTCGAGCAGCTGTTGGTGCTGCCTGAATGACCATTCAAATGTACTGTATCTAGTAATTTACAGAATAATCTCAATTATGGCTCACATCTTTTGTTTGGTCTTAGCTATCTTCATTATGGTTACTGTCAAATTGTAATTCTGCATTCCATTTAATTTCTAAAGTGAATGTGAAGTAAACTGGATTTACCCTAACCATGCCTGAAAATAATGATCATTTTTTCTCTGTATTTTACCTACCAAAGAAAGTAAACATTTGCCACGTTCAAATTCAGAATTATCAAAATAATTTTGATGCAATCAATACTTTGATGAACAATATCATTTTCAGTGATTTTCTGAGGTGTAATGCAGATATCTCCCAGAAGTCTTAAGTCAGTGTTGACCCTCATGCAGCTCATGTGGAAGACAGTGGAACACACACACACTCTCCATAATTTGGCGGGTCCAGTGTAAACAACGATTGCAGGATTTTATTTTCCTCCGTCTCTCCAGTGTTCGGTAAAACTTTTACACTCTTCCTCACCCATCCCTCTATTCTCTCCCTTTTTCAGCGAGCAAGAAATGCAACATTTTAACAGTTGTTTGCTATCCCGTTTTCTGGCCGAAGCGGTCTAGTTAAACATTTCATCCCATCATCAGATGTCAACAGGTTTTATGGGGAGAGCCAACTGCTCTCTAAAGCCGTCTATCCTCCCACACCCACTATCCTCTCTACCCCTGATCCCAAGGGCTGAATTTATGGGCAACGTCACAGCTCAAATTAATTGCATGGACACCACACATATTTACAACAAAGTTCAGGTTTTCTGCCTCCGAGTCTTTTTGTACCCAGACAAGTTCATCATCATAAGGAGTGCTGCCTCAGTTCTGTTTGGGTAACACAGACGTGTTTATCATGCTTAATGGCTCCAGGCATGGACTTTATGTGATACTTCTGAAAATGTACCTGCTGATTTTCTTAACATAGTTATTTGTGTGATTTTCAGGTCAACCCCTTTTGCAAAAACTCTGGTGAAATGCTTTGTATTTATTACTGTGATAATGAATATTACAAAATTATAATTAATGATGATGATAATGGAATTTCCTCATAAGGGTTTCCTTTATTGTAATTAATTAAAACAACCAACATTAATCATGAAAACATTAGAAAATAAGTAAATGAATGAGTGTGGTCATTAGTTTCATAAATAACATTGGTATCGAAGTTTAAATGGTACCAAACTAATGGTCTGTTTATACCTGTGTTAACAAGCCACAGGATCAAGTTAATATTTTTGAGATGTATTTATTTCTCTGGCATAAATAAATGTTATTTGATGGGGGAGTAAGGTGCCTGTTTCTACACTACCCTTCCAATGAGTACCCATTTTCTGACCTGTACCACTGTGTGAGGCATTTAACCTCTTGTCTCAGAACCTCATTTTACTCCCATCTCTATGGCTCTATAAACATGCCAGCGGGTTGGCATTGTGCTCCACCATCTAACCACCTGCGTATGCCATCTAATGATAGGGTATCTTTATGCATATGACCGTGAGGACATAGTGTGGTCAGACACCTGACACCTTTAATCATCCTGTCATTGTCTCCAAAGTGGCATAGCTTTATTTAGCCGTATAGCTACAGGTAATTGCTACCTCACTAGCTTAATTATGAACACAGGGTTTTGTCATTCAAAAAAGATTCTGAAAAGCAAAACACATTGTGAAAGAGATTAACAAAACAACAAGAAAAGAAAGAAATAGAAAGAGAAAGAAAGAACATGTGCACTCTGCCCGGAAACCTCAGGTTCTGCATCTCATAAGCTGTGTTTTTTTCTCTGTACAGGCCGAATGTCAGCCTGAGCTTTGCAGTGTAGTCGGCGGACATTTTTCTCTGTCAGGCAGCAGGAGTCGGTACAGCGGAGCCAGCTGCCGGGGCTCAGCCTGGCCTCTAATTAAAACAGTGGAAAATGAGATAACTCCACAGATCCATCATGGCCGCCGCTGGCCGTCAGTGCGCTCGGGGGCTGCCACCCACCCACTGTTTACACCAGTGCGACTCAGCCCCTCTGCCCCCCGGGTGTTTTTAGAGTCCCAGCCTGATTTCTCTAATGGGTCGAGAGGTTTTTCACCTCGCCCCACCCTTGCATCGCCCCTCTCCCCTCTTTCATACTCCTTCCCCCTCCTTCGAGTGTTCCTGATGAGGTTGACAGAGGCGTGGGGTGGCAGGGTTCCACCCCACTCCCCCTCTCCTCCCCCCTCTCGTTTCCCACCCACTCTGCCTCGTTAGGCCTTCATTTATTAGGCTCTAATGGAAGCTGGGAGTGCTGTGATGTCATGTGCTGGCACAAAGAGAGAACAGCTTCTCTCTCTATCTCTCCCGCTTTCCTTCACTCTCTCTCCATCTTCCCCTTTCTGACCCTCCTATTCTCTCACTCCGACTCCCTTTCTCTCTTTCATCTCTGACATGAGCACCTCCATCTGGTGGTTGTTGGAGGTGGGTTGAAGGCCAGCTGTTCACAAAGACACTACAGAGAAGGGGTATCAGAGTGAGTATAGGGGTACAAACATCTCATTGACGTAGATTCATTGTGTCTCCCATAGCCCTCCAGCAAGGTCGGGCTGATGGAGGAGGATGTTGGATGATGTTGGTCTCCAACATACCGTGGTCAGCCCACCGTTTATGGACAGAGGTTTGGAACGTGCTCTGCACCCCTCACAACGGCCTGATATTTTGACAGCTGCCATTTAAAACAGAATAAAATAGCAGCGATTAAAATCAGAGAATAGCTGTGTTCTTTCTTCGTGAATAACGGCAGAGTGTTAGCAGAGATCCTGGGTTTCCCATACCAGGTCCACTAATGATCATAAGGCCTCATCCACAGCCAGCCAACACATAGGATTGGAATTCAGCTGCTACATCTGGCTTTTTGTGAGAGGCCCAGAGCACATGCAGAGGCTGCAGACTGGATAGGGAGAGGAGAATAGTCTTTTCATCTGATGGAATACAGTAGCACATTTCTGTACCATAGAGAGAGAAACCCTATCATCATCTACACCAGTGCAGTAGATAAGCTACAGCATCCCCTAGAGAGAAGGACCTTACAGTAGTGCAGTAGATAAGTTACAGCATCCCCTAGAGAGAAGGACCTTACAGAGTGCAGTAACCCTTCAGAAGTTACAGTATCACTGCAGTGAGGGCGCTTACAGTCATACAGAAGTGGAGCCATGGGGAGCACCATTAACCTCTCCCCAGGCCAGAGCTCACAGAGCTGGGGTCTCTCTTTCCCACGATGGGGGGCCTGACCTGGAGGTCCTCTGTCTCTCCACAGGGAGGTGTCCTCATGTAAACATACTGGGGGATTATCACCCCCCCCCAACACCCCCCTCTAGCCTGATATGGTACAGGCTCCCCAGAACGGAATATCATACGCCAGCTCCTCTGCGCTCACATAGGGCTGCATCTCAATACTGTAAACTGGCTTCCTCTAGATTCTAGATATATATTACATGATTTCTATGTTTTGAGAATACACTTTCCCACCCCTCAGATGACTCATGACTAAAAGACACCTTTATGCCTTGAGCACTAACTAGATGAAGTGGGATTACAGAGGGAGTCAAACCCCAGCTCCAGTCCCAATGACAGGACCTCTCCGGAGTGTTCCACAGGGGCCACACACTGACACAACTGATGGGCTTCAGAAAACACAATCACTCACTATGGTTAAACATCACATTGATCAGAATCCACCAGTGTCTGTCTTGTAACTCAATCACTATGTTTCCTCCAACTCCAGAGGCCTGCATGGTGCATTGAAGCAGGGCATCAGTGTATCGGCCTGCATGGTGCATTGAAGCAGGGCATCAGTGTATCGGCCTGCATGGTGCATTGAAGCAGGGCATCAGTGTATCGGCCTGCATGGTGCATTGAAGCAGGGCATCAGTGTATCGGCCTGCATGGTGCATTGAAGCAGGGCATCAGTGTATCGGCCTGCATGGTGCATTGAAGCAGGGCATCAGTGTATCATCTGACAGTGTACAATTTAGAAATCAAGTGGGGATCATTACACTGGCACCCTCTCGGCTCCCTCCGTACCAAACACTCAGTCAGACGTCAACACATCTTCAATTACTCTACAATTAGCCCAATGGGCCTCATTGCGGGGCTGCCGCACTGTGCGGCTTTCTCTAAAAGAGGGCTCACTAGATTGGGCTTTTGATTTCTCCGAGATGACAAGTCATCCATCGAAGGGAGCACTCATCCCCCTCCTTCTTCTGGCTCTCACTCCATCACTGTGCTTTCTCTTTGTCTTTATCTTTCTCTCTTTACTTTCTTCCTCACTCTCTCCCCTCTCACTTGTTTTTTCTCTTACTTGCTCTCACACATCTCTCTCCCTTTCTCCCCTCACTCTCTCCCTTTCTTTCCTCTCTCTCTCTCTCTCTCTCTCTCTCTCTCTCTCTCTCTCTCTCTCCCCCCTCTGTTTCTCTCTCTCTCTCTGTCCCTCTCTCCCCCTCCTCCTCCTGTCAGTCTCAGTCAGGATGAATAAAGGTCAGTGTGAGAGTGGGAGAGTAAAGGAGGAGGAGAGTAAATAGAGGAGAGAGATCAAGAGCGTTTCACACCAGGCATAAATATTTGTAAGAATGTGGCTGGAACACGTGGAACACACATGGAGCTAAGAGGGCTGAGGTCACTGCCACAATCACCATGTTTTACACACACACACACACACACACACACACACACACACACACACACACACACACACACACACACACACACACACACACACACACACACACACACACACACACACACACACACACACACACACACACACACACACACACACACACACACACTGGCATGAGTGAAAGCACACACGCACACATATACACAACAACATGATATTGTAGTAATACAGTATAATGACAAAGGTATTGTCTGACACCACCACCTCTAATTCTTCTTTCATTAATCTTCCTCAGAGATAAAATTCTGTCTGAAAATAGACTGGTGTAAGTCTGGTATATACAGCAAGTGCTTTCCAATGTGAAATGCGTTTTTAATTCAACCGTTCTGCTCAGAGAACCTTTGAAGAGAAACATTTCCCTGTAATGTCTCAGAGAGAGCTGAGACTGAAGTGTGTGTTTTTATAAAGATGTTTAAACATTGCTGCATTAACACACTGAAGCACTCAGCCTTACTAAGAGGAACGTTCAAAATCCTCTCCACCTGCTCTAACCTCTGGAGAAATACCTAGGTGTTGTTTCTTTAGAGTACAGGTGACGATGAAGACTGGGTCCAGACATTATTTACAAAATCTAGGTTTAATAATAAAAAAAGAATGGAACAAATTTGGACCTCTAACTTGTTGCAAAATAATAATTTGGCCAATAGCAAGTTACCTTGACTCGAATAAAAAGGTTAAGCACCTCAAACACAAAACCTGCATGAACTCACATGTCTGTGTATGGCAGAGCTTTAGTAACAGCATGTTATGAAGCAGCTCACATGAACTCACATGTCTGTGTATGGCAGAGCTTTAGTAACAGCATGTTATGAAGCAGCTCACCTGAATGAGAGGACCACAAGCATCCTAAAAAGGCCATAACCTGACATGGAACATTCACACAGTTCAACAGGTACATTCTCAGTGAACACTTCTAATACACTAACGGCAATGCACACTTTACATTACAATGGTCATATTAACATGTTAATGAAAACAAAGGTATAATTTGCATTAACATTAGTGTTTATAATACACTTCGTAAACACCTCTGAAATGGAAGAAACCACTAGAGGCATGCAACCTAGGGCTTTTAGGGCAATTCAGAAGGCTGATCGAGGACCTTTACTGAAGATTAGTGTGTATTGTTGTCAACTGTTAGATACTACTGCACCGTTGGAGCTAGAAACACAAGCTTTTCGCTACACTCACAATAACATCTGCTAAATAATTGTTTGTATGTGACCAATAAAATTGGATTTGATGTGTTTGTTTTCTATAATTGTGTTTTGCTTTTCGTGTATTGATGTTAATATTGATGTGTATATTGATGTGTGTTGATGTGTATATTGATGTATATTGATGTATATTGATGTGTATATTGATGTGTATATTGATGTGTGTTGATGTGTGTATTGATGTGTATATTGATGTGTATATTGATGTGTATATTGATGTGTGTTGATGTGTATATTTATGTGTGTTGATGTGTATATTGATGTGTATATTAATGTTAATATTGATGTGTGTTGATGTGTATATTTATGTGTGGTGATGTGTATATTGATGTGTATATTAATGTTAATATTGATGTGTGTTGATGTGTATATTTATGTGTGTTGATGTGTATATTGATGTGTATATTAATGTGTATATTGATGTGTGTTGACGTGTATATTGATGTGTATATTGATGTGTGTTGATGTGTGTTGATGTGTATATTGATCTTAATATTGATGTGTATATTGATGTGTATATTGATGTGTGTTGATGTGTATATTGATGTGTATATTGATGTGTATATTGATGTGTGTTGATGTGTATATTGATGTGTGTTGTGTATATTGATGTTAATATTGATGTGTATATTGATGTGTATATTGATGTGTGTTGATGTGTATATTGATGTGTATATTGATGTGTATATTAATGTTAATATTGATGTGTGTTGATGTGTATATTGATGTTAATATTGATGTGTATATTGATGTGTATATTGATGTGTGTTGACGTGTATATTGATGTGTATATTGATGTGTGTTGATGTGTATATTGATGTGTATATTGATGTTAATATTGATGTGTATATTGATGTGTATATTGATGTGTGTTGACGTGTATATTGATGTGTATATTGATGTGTGTTGATGTGTATATTGATGTGTATATTGATGTTAATATTGATGTGTATATTGATGTGTATATTGATGTGTGTTGACGTGTATATTGATGTGTATATTGATGTGTGTTGATGTGTATATTGATGTGTATATTGATGTTAATATTGATGTGTATATTGATGTGTATATTGATGTGTGTTGACGTGTATATTGATGTGTATATTGATGTGTGTTGATGTGTATATTGATGTGTATATTGATGTGTGTTGACGTGTATATTGATGTGTATATTGATGTGTGTTGATGTGTATATTGATGTGTATATTGATGTTAATATTGATGTGTATATTGATGTGTATATTGATGTGTGTTGACGTCTATATTTATGTGTATATTGATGTGTGTTGATGTGTATATTGATGTGTATATTGATGTTAATATTGATGTGTATATTGATGTGTGTTGACGTGTATATTGATGTGTATATTGATGTGTGTTGATGTGCATATTGATGTGTATATTGATGTTAATATTGATGTGTATATTGATGTGTATATTTATGTGTGTTGACGTGTATATTGATGTGTATATTGATGTGTGTTGATGTGCATACAGGGCGCATATGTGAAAGAGACCTTGGTCTCAGCATGACTCCCTGTTAAAATAAAGTTGAAATGAAATAAGTAAAACCTGTGGTATAAAGCCTTGAACGCGATAGTGTGTGCTCACCTAGGAGCTGGTTCACAGGGGAGTTGGTGAGTAGCCTAGCGGGTTGGTATAACAAACAAAGACTAAACAATGCTAAACGTGTGTAATTAAATGATAATGATAACCAGACTCTGGCGTTTGTTATTTTACATGGTATAATAAAGCATATTTGAAGGGACTAGCGATAGCATAGTTAGGTTAGTAAAATACCCTAATCAACATTTTTTTATTTAACTAGGCAAGTCACTTAAGAACAAATTCTTATTTACAATGACGGTCTACCGGGGAACAGTGGGTTAACTGCCTTGTTGAGGGGCAGAACAACCGATTTCTACCTTGTTAGCTTGGGGATTCAATCCAGCAATCTTTCGGTTACTGACCCAACACTCTAACAACTAGGTTACCTATCACCCCCAACAATGTTTGTACCAAACGATCAGTCTGTGTGGGGAGAAATGGAGGGAAATGTCCAACGTGACGTAGGCCTAGCCTTTCGCACTCCTCTCTAAATAGCTAGATGCCCGAAAATAGAAAGATTCCCTTGAAGTCCATACAAGTCAAAACGTTTAATAAACTGTCATTTGATTTGAACTTATTCTGCTGGTTGTCCACTTGGTTGATCCTATTGAAGTTGGAAATTTGAGACAAAATATTCATTAAAATGCTGGTGGGCCTAGTCCTACTGATGGTTTTGTTTCTATCAACTAAGGCATGTGCACAAGATGTAAATATGCAGATGATGGTCCCGTGTGGCTCAGTTGGTAGAGCATGGTATTTGCAATGCCAGGGTTGTGGGTTCGATTCCCATGGGGGACCAGTATGGAGAAAAAAATGTATGAAATGTATGCATTCACTACTGTAAGTTGCTCTGGATAAGAGTGTCTGCTAAATTACTAAAATGTAAAAAAAAATGTAAATGTAACATTAGCAGGTCTCGTGCACATGTTTACATAGTGTGCGCATTCCTCAGGTGATAGAAACCAAAGATGGTGGATAATTGAAGATAGTTCACTCAGGCTGTTTACAAAGAAAATGGTCAGTTATGGTCTACTTAAGGGGGTGGCTCTCCCATAGACACCATGCGATAGCAGCTGGCTCTGGTCTACTTAGTTCCTTGACTGTAATGTAGCCAGAAAAAATGTGGGATGTCTCCTCTTCCATCTCTGTTAGAAACAAACCTGCCACAAGCGTTTTTGAAAGTTGGTTAATTTTGTCTTAAATGTCCAACCAAGTGGACAATCAGCAGAGGAAGTTCAAATGACAATGTATTGACAATGTTTTCAACATTATGGCACCCTTAGGAAAAATACAATGTGTTAACTGACAACCTAATCTCAGCAAGCTAGCTGGCTAGCTGGCTATACGATGTGCAAGTGACATCATCCTACCTCATACTTTCGGGTCCTATTATGTCATCAGATTGTCTCTATCTGAGGTACTACTGTAACAAGTGGCAGGTTCATCTGATAAATCCATTGACTTTGCCTCACATATTCCACATTTTGCAAAAATGTAAAATGCTTCATAATTTGCAGGACAATACCATGTTAGATGATTTGGGGTGTTCCAGTATTACACTTTCTCACTGTGACAGTGCTCCTACTTGAAGACATGTTCAAGAGGTAGTCATCGGCTTCTGTCATCAGCTCTCTTGTTCAGTCAGAGTGTCAGGCTGATTGAGGATGAAACACAGCAGGTCACTAGCACCTGGTCTCAGTCCCTTTACTCCCCTCCCCTCCCCTCAACTTCTCTTCTCTTCTCCTCTCTTCTCTTCTCTTCTCCTCTCGTCATTGTAAATAAGAATTTGTTCTTAACTGACTTACCTGGTTAAATAAAAAAGAAACAAATTTAGACTTGTCCATTGACCAAGTGATTTCACAGTGCAGCAGAGCTATGATAGGTGGATAGATGGGAGAGGGATGGTTGATACCAACATGGAGGTGTTGACAGAATGATAAGGCCATATCTCTGGGTGATAAAGTGATGGAACCTCCTCACCCTCCTCAGAGGTGTGTCTGAATGATGGAGGGATGGAGAGATGGATGAGCAGTCGTGGGTTAGAGGGGTGGAGGAGAGAAGATGGCATGATGGGGTGAAGGCTGGGTTGCAGAGAATCTGAAGTGATGGATTGGAGGGTGGTGGGGGGGATTAAGAGCAGTGTAGATGTGGAGAAGTGTGAGCGTGCTTTTCACAGCTCTTCACCGCTACAGAGCTGAGCATCAGAGCATCACCACTGCCTTAAAAGGAGGGGAACATCCGCCAGACACACTGAGACCTGCCAGAGGGTAAATTCTCTCTCTTCTCTCTCCTTCTTACCTCTCTCTCTCTCTGTCCCCTTTTATCCCTGTTTCTCTATTTATCATATCTGCCTTCTTCCTCGTACTCCTCTCTTCTCTGCTCTCCTCTCTCCTCTTTCTCTCTCTTCCCCGTCTCCTCCCTTCACCCCCCCCTCTCTCTCCCCCTCCCTCCCTCCCTCCCTTGCACTCCCTCCCTCTCCTGCTGTCTCCCATCAGAAAGCTGACACATGCTGTTCCCCAGAAAAGAAGCCAGTGTTTCCTGGAGGAGTGCATTAGACAGGACAGGTCTTCAGTCTAAAACACCTTGTACTCTACTCTACCCAGTCAGACAGAGCCACTATGCTTTGGGCACGCTGAGTGAACTCTCCTCACCCTGCTCTCACTGCAATAACAGCTTACTTCTTTGACTGTTTCCCTTTTATGCCCTTACTGCAGGTAGATGTGTTAGAATTAGTCCTGGTAATGACTTAAACTCGCCACAAGGTGAATATTGCACATATTGTGGGTGCAGATAACCTGAGATTGGCCTAAAGGAAAGAGGAATTCATTAAATGAATGCTCTACCTCTCCAGAGGCCTCTGAGCTGTACAATAAAACGTCTGACAAGACAGAAGTTAGGTCCTGTTTATTTTGTCCATGGGGTTATACTTAGTTTTATGTCTTCCAGTAACACTGTGGGAGAGTTACCCAACACTGAAGACTAGCTAGTATAGTACAGGGTCTGTTTCTGACTGTGTTTTTCTGTTCTGCTTACTGGAATCTCTTTTCGAGGGGTCGGTTAAGGGACTAGCATCGCTTAGCCCTGTGCCCACTTCTAACCCCCCCACCACCACCATTACTGTTAGGCCTTAAATGGGCTCTGGATTTTCTTCAGCTGGCCTGCTCGTAAACGGTCTGAGCAGAAAGTTGTAGTGTTTGTGGGTGTTGTTGTGGGAATAGGTTGTGCTGGGACAGTGGGTGGAAGGAAACGGCCTGTTTAGGGCTCAGGAGCATAGATTTCAATATGTTACTGAGAGGGAGAGGGGGGATATCTAAGAAATCTCTCTGAAATATCTTCTCTCCACATTTCCTAGGCATTATCTCATGACACAGGGAATCATTGCACACACACACACACACACACACGCACGCACGCACGCACGCACGCACACACACACACACACACACACACACACACACACACACACACACACACACACACACACACACACACACACACACACACACACACACACACACACACATTCTCATCCCTTATCTCTGTATTTGGAGGGGTTAAAAGGCCATTACAACCCCCCTAGCCCCGCCCGCTCCCCCCACCACCTCACCGCAGCCATTGGTGACCCCTAGTCAGTTCCCTGGTGAGAGGCTTCAAATGTTCTCTGTGCCGAGGGCTAATTGAGTGCAGTTGAGATAAGAGTGGTAACTGGCATTCTCCCAGGCAGACCTGAGCTCTGGGCTAATCTGTTGGCATGGAGGATAACGGGGATATGGAGGATAAGGAGGCCCAGGCAACACCAGGGGAACATGGGGTCATTTGTCAGCCCTCTCCCTGGCCTGTGGAAGGAATGTCAGAGCCTCGTCAGCTAGAGATCAGCACAACAGGGAGGGGACAGGACTTTGTGTGTGTGTGTGTGTGTGTGTGTGTGTGTGTGTGTGTGTGTGTGTGTGTGTGTGTGTGTGTGTGTGTGTGTGTGTGTGTGTGTGTGCATCATCAACAGTAGTCATGAACACATAAACAGACTAGAGGGTGGCATGAGCCCCTCTACTGGCTGTAGGCTGCTGTCATAGCTATGTGTGATTGACTCAAACCACCAATATCGCTATATGTACTACTTCAGAACTCTTGAAACGTCATTGAGTGTGTGTGTGTGAATGTAGCCTACCTACTGTGTAGTGGGTGTAATAGAGACAGTAGCTACAGCTCTAGTCCCACTGAGTCAATGACTTTCACTCCAAGGGAGTTCTTCATTTCTTCCTACTATTTGAGGCCTCCCTCCCTCCCTCCCTCCCTGCCTCCCTCCCTCCCTCCCTCCCTCCCTCCCTCCCTCCCTCCCTCCCTCCCTCCCTGCCTCCCTCCCTCCCTGCCTCCCTCCCTGCCTCCCTCCCTCCCTGCCTCCCTCCCTGCCTCCCTCCCTCCCTGCCTCCCTCCCTCCCTCCCTCCCTCAACTTCCCATTGAGAGGCACTTCTTTTACAGCTAGATATACTGTATCTATTCAAATGTTCTGTACCGTTGCTCCCTAATGAATATGTCCCTGTGGTGTTCTGGGAGTGTGACATCACCTCTGATGCAGCTGTGTAATACATTATAATACACTTGCTGTGATGTCATCTTTGCCTCAGATTCACTTCCTTGTTTTCTCAACTGGAAGACCTCTGTCCTAGTGAGGCTGAATGAAACGCAGATGACAACAAGATAATAGGACCAACTGGCCTTGCTGTTTCTGAGGGAGGAAAAACAAGTAACTATGATAATGTGTGTGTACCAGTCTCAGCCACTGTTTCCTTTGAAGGCTTGGTGGTGTTGTTTCAGTATGAATCTCATGCAACATTATTAAAACAAGTAACTATGATAATGTGTGTGTACCAGTCTCAGCCACTGTTTCTTTTGAAGGCTTGGTGGTGTTGTTTTAGTATGAATCTCATGCAACATTATTAAAACAAGTAACTATGATAATGTGTGTGTACCAGTCTCAGCCACTGTTTCCTTTGAAGGCTTGGTGGTGTTGTTTCAGTATGAATCTCATGCAACATTATTAAAACAAGTAACTATGATAATGTGTGTGTACCAGTCTCAGCCACTGTTTCCTTTGAAGGCTTGGTGGTGTTGTTTCAGTATGAATCTCATGCAACATTATTTTGTATTCCACAAAAAAATAAAAAGTTTAACATCCAACAGTTGGACTCGTCAAAGTCTCTTATATCTGTTTTCACAAGAATGCATCCATAACTAAACCTTCTAAAACCTTCAAGTACTACAGACAGAGTATACTTTGAGTTTTAATATGTACAGGGAGTTTATATTTGATTAAGGCGTGTTCAGAGTTGCTTATGATTTGTGAATTAGAGGCATGTTCAGGATTCCTCGGCCTCTGTGTTATGTGAGATTAGGGGTTGGGTTTAATGAACCCCGGGGGCCTGAGCTGGCCCTCTAATGGCCCAGTTTTATCATCCTACGACTTCCTGTAGTCTCCTCTCCTGGGAAAGCACAACGCTAGCCGGACAGAGCTCTGAGCTCTACTGGAGCTAGAATCCTCTGATAAAAGGCCTGGCCGGGGTTCACCCACTGCTGGGAACAGAGAGAGAGAGAGAGGGTGGGGGCGAGGGAGAGAGAGAGAAAGAAAGAAAGCGAGAGAGAGAGAGAGAGAGAGAGAGAGAGGGAGAGAAAGAGAGAAAGAGAGGGAGGAATCACTACTCCTCCAGCTAATGCTCACACCACACTCTTAGAAAAAAGGGTTCCAAAAGGGCTCTTCAGCTGTCCCCATAGGAGAAGCCTTTTTTGTTACAGGGAGAACCCATTTTCATTCCACATAGAACCCTTCTGGGTTCCAGGTAGAGCCCTTTGTGGAAAGGGTCCTACATGGAACCCAAAAGGGTTCTACCTGGAACCAAAAAGGATTCTTCAAAGGGTTATCCTATGGGGACAGCTGAATATCCATTTTAGGTTCTAGATATAACCTTTTTTCCTAAGAGTGTTCCTAACAGACATTATATAATGTGGACATCACATGATCTGTGACATGATTACCAGCATGAGACGGACTATAGGGAGGAGATCAGAGAACTGGCAGTGTGGTGCCAGGACAACAACCTCTCCCGCAACGTGAGAAAGACTAAGGAGCTGATTGTGGACTACAGGAAAAGGCAGGCAAACAGGCCCCCATTAACATCGACTAGGCTGTAGTGGAGCGGGTCGAGAGTTTCAAGTTCCTTGGTGTCCACATCACCAACGAACTATCATGGTCCAAACATACCAAGACAGTTGTGAAGAGAGCACGACAACACCTTTTCCCACCATTGCTCCCTAATGAAGAGACTGAAAAGATTTGGCATGGGTCCCCAGATCCTCAAAAGGTTCTACAGCTGCACCATCGAGAGCATCCTGACCAGTTGCATCATCGCCTGGTATGGCAACTGCTCGGCATCTGACCGTTAGGCGCTACAGAGGGTAGTGCGTACGGCCCAGAACATCACTGGGGCCAAGCTTCCTGCCATCCAGGACCTGTATAATAGGTGGTGTCAGAGGAAAGCCTATAAAATTGTCAGAGACTCCAGTCACCCAAGTTGTAGACTGTTCTCTCTGCTACCGCACGGCAAGCGGTACCGGAGCGCCAAGTCTAGGACCAAGAGGCTCCTCAACAGCTTCTACCCCCAAGCCATAAGACTGCTGAACAATTCATAAAATCGCCACCGGACAATTTACATTACTTTTGTACACTGCTGCTACTCGCTGTTTATTATCTATGCATAGTCACTTCACCCCCACCTACATGTACAGATTACCTCAACTAGCATGTACGCCCGCACACTGACTCGGTACCGGTGCCCCCCTGTATATAACCTCATTATTGTTATTCTTATTGTGTTACTTTTTATTATTACTTTTTATTTTAGTCTACTTGGTAAATATTTTCTTAACTCTTTTTGAACTCCACTGTTGGTTAAGAGCTTGTCAGTAAGCATTTCATGGTAAAGTCCACACTTGTTGTATTCGGCGTATGTGACAAATAAAGTGTGTTTTGATTTGATTTGATTTGATCTGGAGGTCAGGATGACCAATGACCGTCCTATGAGAATATCTCAGGAGTCTTTCAGGGAACTGTGTCACTAGGAGACTTCCAGGGAGTTGAAAGAGAGGGAAAGACAGACCAAATAATCAAGGCAGTATGAAGGGAAGCAGGAGGTCTATTTTAGTGTTTTTGGCCTCAGATGAGAGTAGGGTGTCTGTCAGAAGATAGGCATGCTGGACGCTACTGAGCTCCGGACAGCAGAGACCCTGAGATGACCAGGAAGAACAACCTGGAAAAAAACTGAGTGAGATATAACATAAAAGTTATAGAGAGAGAGAGAGAGAGAGAGAGAGAGAGAGTACAAGAAAGTGAAAGAGAAAAAGGAGGTGAAGAAATGGGGAAGGTATAGAAGAAGAATGGGGAAAAGAGGTGGGAATAGACTGATAACGAGAGGAAGAGCGAGAGAGAGGAAGAGAGGGAAAGGGGTGGAGAAGCTACTTTAAGAAAGGAGAGAGGAAGGGAATGAGGAAGGAGGACAGTGAACCCTGGGGAAAACACAGAGATCTTTGGCCTGTAGATGCCCTGTGGTGTGTGTGTGTGTGTGTGTGTGTGTGTGTGTGTGTGTGTGTGTGTGTGTGTGTGTGTGTGTGTGTGTGTGTGTGTGTGTGTGTGTGTGTGTGCGTGTGCGCGTGTGTGTGCGTGCGTGCGTGCGTGTGTGTGTGCGTGTGTGTGCGTGTGTGTGTGCGTGTGTGTGTGTTTCAGGGCTGAACAGTGACAGACAGAGCGATGACTCCTTTCTCAGGGGGCAAGGCGGGTCAGAGTGAGTAAGCACTAATGCACAGGTTGCATCGCAATTGTCTAAAGTCACCTCCTCTCTTTAGTTTTTACTCCCTCATCTGCACTGATCTGAAAATACAGTTTGGTGAAAACAATAGGTGGTTGCCAAATGGGGACTTTTCCTTCAACCAGTGTAGATACAGAAAATAAGACAAGAAGAGGAATCCACTTTAAACTATTGAAATGCAACCCAGGAGACTAGACCAAGACCCTCCCTAGTGCTCCTCATTATTTCCTGCATAATGTATGAACTTTTTTCCTGACCCTCTCCTATCCTGACAGAGATGAAAATAAGGTCATTCATGATAGGAGAAAGGAGCTCCATTATACTAGACCACGTTTATATTTAGATATACTGTATGTGTGTTACAATCTAGGTCTGTAGATCATATCTGGAATTCTCTCACACGACCAGATAATATCTGTTTTTCTTTAAGATGGTGAACCCCAGTGTTGTTGTTTCGGAGAGGCTAGGCAGGTATTCAGAGTTCAGAGTTGTTCACATCATGTTCACATGACTGTTCCTGTATCTCCCCTGTCATAAGTCACCCACTAACTGACTGCACTAGCCTGGTTGCACTGAATCATATCTATCTAGTGTAGATTCCACAATCCACACTGTCAGTGAGCTCTGTAGTACTACATCACTAGCTTGTTTCTAGTTCAGTGTTACACACACAACTCTCTCTCTCTCTCTCTCTCTCTCACCCCCCCCCCTCTCTCTCTCTCTCTCTCTCGCTCTCTCGCTCTCTCTCGCTCTCTCTCTCTCTCTTGCTCTCTCTCTCTCCCCTCTCTCTCTCTCTCTCTCACTCTCTCTCTCCATCTAAAGTTCTTACTTTTCCTCATCTCAACAACCATGTCACACAAACACTCTCGCTGCAGTTCCTCATTTGTAAACTGATAGTGTACAAGTGTATTATCTATGATGACTCAGCTTTTAGTAAAGTAATAACATATAGATGGTACACTACATGACCAAAAGTATGTGGACACCTGCTCTTTGGACATCTCATTCCAGAATCATGGGCATTAATATGGAGTTGGTCCCCCCTTTGCTGCTATAACAGCCTCAACTCTTCTGGGAAGGCTTTCCACTAGATGTTGAAACATTGCTGCGGGGACTTGCTTCCATTCAGCCACAAGAGCATTAGTGAGGTTGAGCACTGATGTTGGGCGATTAGGCCTGGCTCACAGTCGGTGTCTAAAATCATCCCAAAGCTGCTCGATGGGGTTGTGGTCAGGGGTCTGTGCAGACCAGTCAAGTTCTTCCACACCGATCTCGACAAACCATTTCTGTATGGACCTCGCTTTGTGCATGGGGGCATTGTCATGCTGAAACAAGAAAGGGCCTTCCCCAAACTGTTGCCACAAAGTTGGAAGGACAGAATTGTCTAGAATGTCATTGTATGCTGTAGCGTTAAGATTTCCCTTCACTGGAACTAAGGGGCCTAGCCCAAACCATGAAAAACAGCCCCAGACCATTATTCCTCCTCCATCAAAGTTGACAGTTGGCACAATGCATTCAGACAGGTAGCATTCTCCTGGCATCCGCCAAACCCAGATGAATCCGTCGGACTGCCAGATGGTGAAGCGTTATTCATCCCTCCAGAGAATGCATTTCCACTGCTCCGGAGAGCTTTACACCACTCCAGCCGGTGCGTGGCATTGCGCATAGCGATCTAAGACTTGTGTGTGGCTGCTCGGCCATGGAAACCCATTTCATGAAGCTCCCGACGAACAGTTCTTGTGCTGACGTTGCTTCCAGAGGCAGTTTGGAACTTGTTAGTGAGTGTTCCAACCGAGGACAGACGATTTATAAGCGCTACGCGCTTCAGCACCCGGTGGTCCAGTTCTGTGATCTTGTGAGGCCTACCACTTTGGACCTGAGCTTTTGTTGCTCCTAAACGTTTCTACTTCACAATAACAGCACTTACAGTTGACCGGGGCAGTTCTAGCAGGGCAGGGCAAGACAAACTGACTTGTTGGAAAGGTGGCATACTATGACAGTGCCACGTTGAAAGTCTCTTCAGTAAGGCCATTCTACAGGCAATGTTTGTCATGGAGATTGCATGGCTGTGTGCTCGATTTTATACACCTGTCAGCAATGGGTGTGACTGAAACAGCTAAATCTACTAATTTGAAAGGGTGTCCACATACTTTTGTAGATATGGTGTATATGTTTTATTTGATCATGTAGACTGATATGGTATTGTGTTCTAATACATAGAGAGGCTGTTGATCCGTAGCACAGAAAAAGCCTCTGTAACACAACCACAAAGTAGGGCCAGCCAGCCAGGGTGGGGCCACTGCACAATGTTGAATGAATTCCATTAGGGCCTAAATTACCTTTAATAGTAAAACAACAGGCAATTACCAAGGAGCCATTAGCATGGTATGGAGGTGAGTGTGCGTGTGTGTGGCGTGGGCCGAACATATGGCTCAGGTCAAGGCAAGCGTCTCGTCATAAAGCTAGCATTGTCATGACTGATGTATGGGGACGTAGTAGTGGGCTCTGAAAGATCCATTTGTCTTCTCAATTAAAGCTGAGAGGGGGAAGAGAGGGACGGGATGTGGGGAGGAAGGCGGTTGGGAGGGGGGCAAGCCCCTGTGCGGTCCCCACTTAGGGGAGGCGGGTAGGGTGTGGGGACCCTCCTTCACCTAAATCCTTCCCTGCCCCTTGCGCCACTCTCCCCTTCCACACACACTTTACTCCCTTCTCCCAGCTCAACCCCCCCCCTTTTGCCAAACAGCCAGGAATCTCTTCCCTGGGGCCACTTTCATGTGGGAAGCCTGGTACTAGCAATCAGAAGCCAGACTACCCCATGCTAAACACACACGCACGCACACACACAGCCACTGTGGGTCCTTATCTGACTGGATTCCATGGCATGCAAGGCCTCTATTTCCCTCTATGATCTATCACTGTCTCGCCATCTAGCAATACCTCCAGATAAACCAGGGGAAGGAGGCAGAAGAGGAGAGAAAGAGAGAGAGAGAGAGAGAGAGAGAGGGTAGAAAATTATTGTTAGACAGATAACTTTTTACCCATTTGGGTATTGTTTTCAAGAGCTGGTTAAAGCCATTTTACAGTACTATCTACAAAGAAGTGATTTGAGGTTTATCACTGTTATCAGTCAAATAACAAAATAAACTCAGCAAAAAAAGAAACGTCCTCTCACTTTCAACTGCGTTTATTTTCAGCAAACTTAACATGTGTAAATATTTGTATGAACATAACAAGATTCAACAACTGAGACATAAACTGAACAAGTTCCACAGACATGTGACTAACAGAAATTGAATAATGTGTCCCTGAACAAAGGGGGGGTCAAAATCTAAAGTTAGTCAGTATCTGGTGTGGCCACCAGCTGCATTAAGTACTGCAGTGCATCTCCTCCTCATGGACTGCACCAGATTTGCCCGTTTTTGCTGTGAGATGTTACCCCACTCTTCCACCAATGCACCTGGAAGTTCCCGGACATTTCTGGGGGAATGGCCCTAGCCCTCACCCTCCTATCCAGCAGGTCCCAGACATGCTCAATGGGATTGAGATCCGGGCTCTTCGCTGGCCATGGCAGAACACTGACATTCCTGTCTTGTAACTCGGGCAGTTGTTGTTGCCATCCTGTACCTGTCCCGCAGGTGTGATGTTCGGATGTACCGATCCTGTGCAGGTGTTGTTACACGTGGTCTGTCACTGCGAGGACGATCAGCTGTCCGTCCTGTCTCCCTGTAGCGCTGTCTTAGGCGTCTCACAGTACGGACATTGCAATTTATTGCCCTGGCCACATCTGCAGTCCTCATGCCTCCTTGCAGCATGACTAAGGCACGTTCACGCAGATGAGCAGGGACCCTGGGTATCCTTCTTTTGGTGTTTTTCAGAGTCAGTAGAAAGGCCTCTTTAGTGTCCTAAGTTTTCATAACTGTGACCTTAATTGCCTACCGTCTGTAAGCTGTTAGTGTCTTAACGACCGTTCCACAGATACATGTTCATTAATTGTTTATGGTTCATTGAACAAGCATGGTAAACAGTGTTTAAACCCTTTACAATGAAGATCTGTGAAGTTATTTGGATTTTTACGAATTATCTTTGAAAGACTGGGTACTGAAAAAGGGAGGTTTCTATTTTTGCTGAGTTTAGGTTTTTATCTTACAACTTAAGATGTGCTATTTCCCTCCTTTTACTGTGTATTAGTTAGGGTGCTGATGTGTGATTGTGCTGTAGTTGTTAGACTGGCCAGAGTGTGGCTTTGGACTGGGAAAGTATCTCATGCCATCTCACCGTCACGTCATTGTTTACACCCCAGTGATTCATTCACGTTCCCACCGATGCAAATTCAGACACAGGGCAGAACACCAACACCTAGAACAAGTTGGTGGTCCCTGGTCACACACAAATGGCCACTGTGTTAGAGGGCTATAGTGGGAGTCCATAAGGCTTGGTGATTAATTGGCATCTGCCCTGTGGTAGTAAGTATTGTGTTAATAGAAAAACTATTAAGATTCATAAATCCTTTAGACAAAGTGCACTTCCTCTGACTACTGTACACAATGAAGTGGACCGCAGTCACTGGGGGACCCACAGACATAAGCAAATAGTGCACCCCTGTACACTCCGCCTATACACTTCTTCTCTATCACTCTCTCTCTCCACAGGGCCTGGGGTGGTCTGACTGGACTGGCCTCTTAGACTAAACAAGTCATTGTTACCTTTCATTTCTCAAAAATAACTACATTGAAAGTGTTTGCCTTCATTAGACTCAAGCATGGAGACTGATGAGACGCTGCTAGTTCCTGTAACTACGCCAAGCGGTTCATTAGATAGGCTGGTACAGAGGCTATAGCAGTAGGGATAAAACCTAGTTTGATATACCTGGCCATTGCCATTCTTTTATAACCTTAGACTCCTGTTGAGTTGCTGTGTTCAGGTTAGTATAGCCTGAATTGAGACTCAGTTTCATTACTCTGCTAAAAAGGAGAATTAAAAAAGTCTAGATTACAACAAATCTCTGCCAACATTGATGATCTCATTGTGAACCCTCATTCCTCTAGTTTGGCACATTGAGCTGCCTGTACTGTAGCCACTCTGACTACGGCTGAGTGTGTGTGAGATGGATGGATGGAGGGTCTGGCACTGAATCATCGCTGGCCATGTCAGGACAACACATCAGCAGAGGAGAAGAACCATACTTCTTCTTCTCCCTGTTAGCTAACATGTGTCGCTCACATAACTCCATCGCCACGCTGCAAGGCCCTACTTACACACCCATGGAAATACTACTGCTGCTGCTATTACCCTAACCCTGCTACTGACAAGACTGAAGAAAGGCTACATTGTTCTGAGACTCCTCACCCCAGTTAAACAGTTCCTAATTGGTCCCTCTCACTTCTCCAATCCCCTGCTTCTTTTAGTGCCCTGGTGGTGGTATGCAGTGAAATGGAATAGCACTTTAAAGGGTTATGAGGAAGCTCTCTATATGCCCGGTGTGTAATGCCTTTTGATTCAAGGTCTCATCTAATTCTCCCCTCTCGTCTTGTGTTGGAACATCTGGCAGGGCTGGGGAGCAGGAGCTAGTGCTCTGGCTGGGGGTTAAATAACTGTTGTCAGGTGGTTGTGGAGCCCCAACCAGTAGTGGTGTAATATGAGGTTATTGGTCCTAGGAGACATATAAGGAGGACAATAATGTGTCAGATGAGCACCAGCAGTTAGGTCACCTTATTTGAACTTATTTGAGTGTAAATACTAATGCATGCTACTGTGGACGTAATATGTTTCAACTGGAACATAGACCGACCGACAGACATCTTAAGACAACACGTGAAAAATAGCAAGAGCCAAACTGCTAATACCTTGAATGATTTTCCCTTTGTATAATGAGGGCCCTGTACAGCACACATTACAGAACAGTCTGTGTTGAGCCGAGTCCAACGTTAACCCCGTCATCGAGACGCTCGCCGCATTCTCCATCGTATTTATTGTGAGAATATATAATAACCAAAGAGAGCGGTTTGCAGCGGAAGTGGTTTGTGCTTGGCCCACTTGGGTGAAACCGTATCTCCCGCTGCATTATGGAAATGTGGGGTTCTGTGTGCAGCAGCAAAGCAAACTGAGGCAGCTCTAATAGTGTGTTGCTCTCTAATGAAATCAGCAACCCCAGGCCTCAGGAATGAGATTGGCGCACTGCTATTTATTTCCTTTACATCCTCACCAAAGCCAATGTTTTCGCTAGGCTCTCCAGTACCGTCTAGCCACTGTCTTGTTAAAAGGGCTGGGTTCTGTCTTAGAAGTGGCAGGAGTCGGTTATTGGAAATCGTGTGTTTTCTGACAGGGGAGAAGGAGGTTATTAGGGACAGGAAGTCACAGAGAAGGATCAGGGTGGGGAATGAGAGGGGGAAGGATAGAGAAAAAGATATGCGGATGATTGGATGATATTAGGAATGTGATAGGGAAAAAGATGCAGGATGGGGAGTGATCAATGAAACCTCTGAAAAGTGAGATGGATAAGAGAATGTGACAGATTGAAGGGAATATGGTTGTCTCTGTCTTTATTTTCTGTCTTACCACAGAGTTATGTTGTGTAAATGCAGGGTATCATCTGATGGACCTCTGTGCCAAGAGAAATGTCGCATGGTACTTTATGACCAGGAGTTCACATTCATATTAATATTCAGTTAATATTAGGTCTGAAAAATGTTTGATTTTTAAGGGAATGTATTTTTAAGCCAACTTCATCATTATGTGATGTCTAACCATTAAATCACATCTATAACTTAAAAGCCAAAAATCTACATTTCTTTCCCTCAAGTGCTTTGTCCACCTCATCCATTGATTAAATCAGCTCTTTATTAAACTTGACTGATTTATATATAATTGTTTGAGTGGTTTAATTCAGGAGTTAAACCCTTGTAGGAAGGTGAATTGGCAATGTTGGAGACACCCACGTAGGCCGCACAGACAGGGGGAACCCTGAGGAAGTAGTGGGTTAATTTGATTTGCCCTCCATCACAGCGCAGCCCCTTCCACTTAAAATATTTATGGATCACACGTCACGAAAGAGGACATTTGAGCCCTCTCTGATAGCTTTCTAACTAAGCCCTGAGTCCTGACGCTGTGGCCCCCACTTATAGCAGACACATGCACGTTGGTGGATGCACACACACATTCACACACACATGCATACACACGCACACATGTACATGCACACACACATGCATTCATGTATGCACTCATGCACGCACGCACACACACACAAATAAACACACAAACACACATGCACACACCTATATTTCCTGTGTTTGATTTTACATTTTTCATTTAATATTCACATAACGTGAATTCAATCTGAATTTAATGGGCCAGATTGCTTCATATTTACATTATCCTTGTTTGGAAAACTTTGAATTTGGAAAAACTGAGACGTCCTTAACATCAATCTCCATCTGTTCAGACTTACCACACTCAAAAATCAGAACCTTTTCCCTTAGGAAAGTATTTCTCCAACTTGCACACATCTTTCGTCATCATTTTCACACGTTAATGGCCTCTCCTTTCTTAATGGTTGCTTTCGGCTTCAGTCGAACCTGGTTATGCTTAAAACTCATCTATGTCCAGCTGTACGTGTGTATGTGCCTACGTGTTGCTCTGCTGATTCAGGAAATAGATAGATGGATGAATAACAAATAGAGTCGTGGATAGTTAGTCCGTCTTTGTTCCTGGCCGTGATGTATGGAGGGAAAACAGCCGTTGACACAGAAAGTCACTGTAGAGGAAAGCAGTCCTTTCACAGCTCTGTTTGGCAAACCTACAATGGATTGTGTGGGGCACAGGGTACGGGCTGAGAGAGTTAGAATGTGTGTGTGTGTGTGTGTGTGTGTGTGTGTGTGTGTGTGTGTGTGTGTGTGTGTGTGTGTGTGTGTGTGTGTGTGTGTGTGTGTGTGTGTGTGTGTGTGTGTGTGTGTGTGTGTGTGTGTGTGTGTGTGTGTGTGTGTGTGCGGAACGTTGTACATGTTGATTTGTGAATGACAGCACTGTTATAAGGGCTCCTTGTCGTCTACACTGCCTCAGTGATGGGTCACAGGAGCCCCCCCCCTCTACCCCGAATGCTCCAGGGACGCTCTCTGATTACTGTTTTCCATGGACGGCCCCATACAGCCCTCCCCCCCAAACCCTCTCAGCACACTCCATCAGGTCCTTACCAAAAGCATCCAGACCCCCCCCCCTCCAGGCCCCTTCTCGTAAACAGCCAGACGCCTGTTTGTAGCATGAGACCAGCCCAGTCCAACTATCTCCTCTTTCTCATTTACTGCTCCATAAGGTCAATGCAACACACTTTATGGTAGCTATCTCTTAAAGCCCTGGATTCCTTAGGATTCTTTGCTATATAAATCGCTGGTACGTCTTTATTTGGATGGTGTCACGACTTCTGCCGAAGTTGGCTCCTCTCCTTGTTCGGGCGGCGTTCGGCGATCGACGTCACCGGCTTTCTAGCCATCGCCGCTCCATTTTTCTTATATCCATTTGTCTTGTCTTGTTTCCATACACACCTGGTTTTCATTTCCCCAATGAAGCTACTTGTATTTAACCCTCTGTTTCCCATCATGTTTTGTGTGTAATTGTTTCATGTTGCTGTGGTGTTAGTTTACGCGCTTTACTTTTATGTTCCGTTTTTTGAGCGCGTTTGATTTATGAAGTGCTCTCGTTTTGGAACTATAATAAAAGTGTGCCTGTTCATTATACTCTGCTCTCCTGCACCTGACTTCGCCTCCAATACCCCTTTTGGCAGAATTACACACCTTCAATGGAGTCAGCAGGAGCAGGTACCCCGGTTAGAGGAGTTGAGGAGCGCGTCCAGGAACATTCGGCCATGTTACAACATCTTGGTGCCATGATGGATCGCGTTGTCCAGACCATGGACCACTGGGAGAGACAGGAAGTCTCTCCAGTGCCTCGACCAGCACAACCGGGGTTGTCTCCATCCGTTCCATACGGAGAGAGTTCCAGTGGGATGCGTCTCTCCCTTCCAAGGGAGTATGATGGAACAGCAGCCCAGTGCCAGGGATTCTTGTTACAACTGGACCTCTACCTGGCCACTGTGCACCCAGCTCCCTCAGGAGGGGAGAGAGTGGCCGCCCTCATCTCCTGCCTCACAGGAAGAGCGCTGGAGTGGGCAAACGCAGTGTGTAGAGAAGGAGACACGGCGACAGACCACTTCGAGGAGTTCACCCGTCGCTTCAGGGCCGTCTTCGACCATCCACCTGAGGGCAGAGCGGCGGGGGAGAGGCTCTTCCATTTGAGACAGAGGACGAGGAGCGCCCAGGACTTTGCCTTGGAATTCCAGACCTTGGCCGCCGGAGCAGGCTGGAACGACAGGGCCCTCGTCGACCACTATCAATGCAGCCTACGAGAGGACGTCCAACGTGAGCTGGCCTGCAGGGATGCCACCATTTCCTTCGACCAACTGGTGGATTTGTCCATCCGGTTGGATAACCTGCTGGTCACCCGCGGACGTCCAGAGGGGGCTCTGTCGGTTCCATCGTCCAGCACCTCCGTTCCGGTGCCCATGGAGTTAGGAGGGGCTGCTCATAGGGAGACTGGAGGAGGAGCCATCACGTGCGCCATCTGTGGCCACAGAGGACACACTGCCGGTTGGTGCCGTGTTGGTTCCTCTGGGAGTCGAGGCAACAGGCAGGGCACTCTGGCGTCACCCCAGTTGAGTTTACACACACTCATCCAGAGTCCTCTGTTGATCAACTGTTTGTGCCTGTTTGTTTCCCTGAGTTTTCCCCACATTCCCAGCATAAGGCGCTCGTCGATTCAGGCGCAGCTGGGAATATTATCGACAGAGCATTAGGCATTAGGTTAGGGATCCCTATTTTTCCTATAGTTAGACGCTTCCCGGTACACGCTCTAGATAGTCGACCATTAGGGTCCGGGCTAATCAAGGAGGCCACCATCTCCTTGGCCATGGCTATGCAGGGGAATCATGAGGAGAGAATCAGTCTCTTTCTCATTGACTCTCCTGCGTTTCCTGTGGTACTAGGCCTGCCTTGGTTGGCTCTGCATAACCCCACTATTTCCTGGCAACAGAGGGCTCTCACGGGGTGAGCAGTCCGTATTGGGGTACCAGCCGGTTCTGACATCGTGGCATCAGGGTTAGACTGAGACTCCTGCGGTGGACGACTGGTTTAGGCACGCGGAGGAGACATGGGAGGCCGCCTGTGTCCATCTCCAGCAAGCCGCGCGTCGCCAGAAAGCCAGCGCGGGCCGTCACCGCAGTGAGACGACCGGGTCTGGCTCTCGACCCGCAACCTGCCCCTCCGCCTGCCCTGCCGGAAGCTGGGTTCGCAGTTTGTGGGGCCATTTAAAGTCCTGAGGAGGGTGAACGAGGTATGTTATAGATTACAGCTTCCCTCTGATTATCGTATTAACCCCTCGTTCCATGTGTCTTTCGTCAGGCTATTGGTGGCTGGTCCGCTCCAGGAATCTGAGGTACGGGAGGTCCCTCCTCCCCCTTTGGACATAGAGGGGGCCCCGGCGTACATCGTTCGTTCCATCCTGGATTTGAGTCATCGGGTGGGGGGCCTTCAGTACCTCGTGGAGTGGGAGGGGTACGGGCCGGAGGAGAGGTGCTGGGTTCCGGTTGCAGATGTTTTGGATCCTGAACTGCTGCGGGAGTTTCACCGTCGCCGGCCGGATCGCCCTGCGCCTCGTCCTGGAGGCGCGTGTCGGGGGGGGGGTACTGTCACGACTTCTGCTGAAGTTGGCTCCTCTTCTTGTTCGGGCGGCGTTCGGCGATCGACGTCACCGGCTTTCTAGCCATCGCCGCTCCATTTTTCTTATATCCATTTGTCTTGTCTTGTTTCCATACACACCTGGTTTTCATTTCCCCAATGAAGCTACTTGTATTTAACCCTCTGTTTCCCATCATGTTTTGTGTGTAATTGTTTCATGTTGCTGTGGTGTTAGTTTACGCGCTTTACTTTTATGTTCCGTTTTTTGAGCGCGTTTGATTTATGAAGTGCTCTCGTTTTGGAACTATAATAAAAGTGTGCCTGTTCATTATACTCTGCTCTCCTGCACCCGACTTCACCTCCAATACACCTTTTGGCAGATGGTCTTTATATAGAGCGTCTACAGATGGACTATCAGTAACATTTCAACTAACTATCTACTAACCCTAGATCTAACCTTAACCCTTATCCTAACCCTAAACTTAACTCTTACCCTAGTCCTAACCTTAACCCATTACCCTAACCCTTATTCTACACCTAACCCTAACCTTAGCAAGCAGTTTCTTATCAACAGATAGTTTGTTGATATTATGATCTGTAGAGCATCTATCCAAATAAAGTGTGACCAAATTGACAAATGTCATGTTCTGCTGTTTTATAGCTTTTATTTTATGAGCCTGTTGTGTACTATTTACTCCACTTTCAGGGAACACATCCTTACTCCTTAATATTGCCACCTCATTTACTCAAAAGAGACAACAGGCTTTATAGATTGACCTATAATTGATTGCGTGATATTTGATGCCCCTAATCATCATTTTAAAATAGCAAATCCATTCTCCTACAATCTAAAGAATAATGCATTTCAGGTATTTCAGGGTGGTATGGTGACCCACTAGGTTAAGCTATAAATATAGCCTGGTAATGTTTCTATTTTGGCATTGAGTGACACAGCAGTTATTTTGTGCTGTGACATCGTCCGACAGGCTGTGGAGCAGGACTATGTTGTGTTATTATTAGGTCCACAGTGAGAGCTGTTCCTCTTCTTCTGGGTGGGTGAAACCTGGCTCTCTCTGAGCCCTGTGTCTGCTTACGGACACACAACTCGGGAACAGTACAATTCTGCAAGGAACTCTCCATTTCAATGTATTCTTGGGAAACGCCTAATCTGGTTTAGGAAAACTGGCCCTTTAACTCTAAAATTCTAGAACTGTAGAAGATTGTGACTCTGGATATTCAGAAGTCTGGAAGCATGGAACGAGGGTCTGGAAGGCTATTGGAGTCCCCAGAGACAGGTCCAGCCAAATCATGTGCTGCCAACAGACAGACAGAAGCATCAATTATGACCATTTAGTGGAGCAGATAGATGAAAGGGCAACAGGCACACTAAAGTGTCTCTCCTACATGACCCGGTCACCAGTATCTTTCTCTCTCTCTGTATATGTGTGTGTGTGTGTGTGTGTGTGTGTGTGTGTGTGTGTGTGTGTGTGTGTGTGTGTGTGTGTGTGTGTGTGTGTGTGTGTGTGTGTGTGTGTGTGTGTGTGTCTGTGGAGTCAGAGAAAAATTGTCAAAGACTCCAGCCACCCAAGCCACAGACTGTTCTTTCTGCTACCGCACAACAAGCAGTGTCAGTGCACCAAATATGGAAGCAACAGAACCCTAAATAGTTTCTACTCCCGAGCCATAAGACTGCTAAACAAGACTGCTAAATAGCTAATCAAATGGCTACACGGACTACCTGCATTGACTGTTTGTTGCACTAACTCTCTTGCACTGACTCTATGCACACACACCGGACTCTACCCACCCACTCACACATACTTAAACTGACATCTTACCACACACATACAGTACCAGTCAAAAGTTAGGAGAAAAAAAATTGTTAATGCCAAGAGTGTGCAAAGCTGTCATCAAGGCAAAGTGTGGCTACTTTCAAGAATCTCAAATATAAAATATATTTTCATTTATTTAACACTTTTTAGCTTACTACATGATTCCATATGTGTTATTTCATAGTTTTGATGTCTTCACTATTATTCTAAACTTTTGACTGGTACTGTACATACACACAGTACATATGCCCACACACATAGCACATGCACACATGCATACTGACGCCACACACACACACACACACACACACACACACACACACACACACACACACACACACACACACACACACACACACACACACACACACACACACACACACATGCTGCTGCTACTGTCTATTATCTATCCTGTTACCTAGTCACTTTACCCCTACTATATGTACATAGCTACCTCAATTACCTCGTACACCTGCACATCAACTCGGTACTGGTACTCCCCATATTGCCATTTTACTATTACTCGTTATTGTTATTCATTATTCACTGTGTATTTATTCTTCCTGTTACTATTTCTATAGTATACAGTGTATATATTTTGTTATCTTAACTTTGCAGTGTTGGAAAAGGACACTTAAGTAAACATTTCACTGCTAGTTCACAACCATAGTTTAAAAAGGCATGTGACAAGTAACATTTTATTTGATTTGGTGTGTGTTCGTGAGTGAGTGAGTGAGTGAGAGAGAGAGGAGGGTGAGAGAGTGAGTGAGTGAGGGTGTGTTCGTGAGTGCATCAGTGAGTGAGAGAGGAGGGTGAGAGAGTGAGTGAGTGAGGGTGTGTTCGTGAGTGCATCAGTGAGTGAGAGAGGAGGGTGAGAGAGTGAGTGAGTGAGGGTGAGTGAGTGAGTAAAGGAGTGAGAGAGAGAGATAGAGAGAGAGAGGACGGTGTGTTTCTGTGTGTAATAAAAGATGTAGACATGATGTTATCATTCTCCATTTGAATTAGCCATCTTTAGAGTCATAATGTAATATAGACTGACAATCTCAGTTCAATGACCAGTCTCTGTAGCTAGAATATCAGAGCTGTTTTCACTGTGCCAGTCCTTTAGGGACGGTTAGCGTGATATGTAAAGTGGTGGGGTCATTAGTGTATAAGGCAGGATAGAGGAAGTGGGTCTGATTGTCTCTCCCATGTGGATGTGACATCATATCAGACGCAGCAAAAATGCATGATTCCCTGGCGTCATCCTGTAACCCCTGGGATGTTTTTGGCTCAATGCAGCATTTCTAATGGAGATGTATCTCTGGCTCTCAGTAGTGCCCAGGATATATTCCCCAATTGCAAATATCTCTAATCACTGGTACAGACGTTAAAATGTTTGATATTAAAAACAGTTGGGCTGTTTTTAATCAGCATGTTGACTTTAATATGATGCATGGCACTTCCATTTGTATTTTACTTCAAAACGAGTTGCTCTATCACTAAGCACACCATTTGTATTTTACTTCAAAACGAGTTGCTCTATCACTAAGCACACCATTTGTATTTTACTTCAAAACGAGTTGCTCTATCACTAAGCACACCATTTGACTCCACTTTAATATGTAACCTACAAAATGGAATTTTAGCATTTTATGGAAAAATTGTTTAATGAAACAGGTTTTCTATTTCTGCTTCAGCTGATAAAAAAAGAGTCTGTTCTCAGGGTACATATAACATGAGCTCCTATTTGCTGTTGCATCAAATGAGCTGTTAATCAGTACTAAAGTTAAAACCCTGTGAAGTGGATTAACGCCATCTGGAGGCACTTATCAGTAGAGCAGCACGCACAATGACACCCTCCCTGTTTTTGTGTGTGTGTGTGTGTGTGTGTGTGTGTGTGTGTGTGTGTGTGTGTGTGTGTGAGAGTGTGTGTGTGTGTGTGTGTGTGTGTGTGTGTGTGTGTGTGTGTGTGTGTGTGTGTGTGTGTGTGTGTGTGAGAGTGTGTGTGTGTGTGTGTGTGTGTGTGTGTGTGTGTGTGTGTGTGTGTGTGTGTGTGTGAAACGCACTAATAGGCCTATTTGTACAGTATTAAACAAATCAATCGATATTTTTATAGCCCAACAAATTAAGAGGAACAATAATAATGTTTGCTCATTTTAATATAAAGATAGGCTTAGGTTCCATGGCCTGTTAATTTCACCTCTCCTCGAATGCTTTTTTAGAATTATGGAGTTTTTTTTATGTATTGCTGTCAATTTGTTTTCTCAGTTAGGCCGATATGTTCTACTAAAGTTATATAATAGGCCTATTTAATTTTGTGGACATATAGCATATGGGCCTAAATTCAACGTTATTGGAAATCTGCAACTTGTTCTAAGATGAAAAGTATAAAACACGATAGTAAAAAAATAGATGTGTGAATATATGCAATGCCAACTGTCCAACCTACAGCCCAGTCAAAGTCATACCCCCTAATATTTGACACACTCCAATTTTAGGATGGGCTTACGAACCTGCAAGCACGAAGCATCTTTCATAATAAAACAGGTGATTTTTAAAACATTGTTTATTTTTATGACGTGTAGGCTATAACCCGTGCGAAGCCTCCCGGGTAGTTGGACCGGTTTTTGCGGCTGTCAGACAGATCCCGAGAGACCCGGCGCCGCCTGCACGAATAAAAACACAGAACGACGCATCATCTGGAAAGTAGTGAAAGTTGGACAACGTTTTCACCGGTCGTAGCCAGACGTGGGCCGCAGTCGGACTTTCTCTCTCCATGGATGTTCAAGGCTGTCAGTTTTATGTAGGAATATTTGCTGTCTTCTTCTAACCGCATTATTTAGTCCCACGTGCATGGTTTTCAATTTGTTGAGTTCCATATAAAATATACGTGTCGATTTTACCTATTCATGTTAATAAACAGTTTCCAATATTTGGGATTGGTAAACCACTAAAATGCAATTCCAAATGGTATAGGCATTGATATAACAGGTAATTCATCTGTAAAATATCAGTGTCTCAAAACAAACTTTCACAGTATGATATGATTGAATGAATGTATGTATTAACTCAATACAATAATATGACCGTATTTTTTACCCCAGTTGAACAAAATATCCTGATTGGTTAAGGCCATATTTTATTTTTCCTACTAGCCAGGTAATCTGGGGATTACGGTTATATCGGCTATACTCATTCTAACGATATTACTGTTAATACATTTGATATAGCCTAATAATAATAATAATAATAATAATACATTCCAATTGAAAGTTGAGAATAATAGCCTATAGGCTAGGCCCTACATGATGATGATTATGTATGACGCATTTATTTATTTAAATGTATATTGACCACAATATTTTATTTATGTTTCCTTTGTTTAACTAGGCAATGCAGTTAAGAACAAATTCTTATTTATAATGACGGTCTATGAACAGTGGGTTAACTGCCTTGTTCATTGGCAGAACGACAGATTTTTACCTTGTCAGCTCGGGGATTCGATCTAGCAGCCTTTCGGTTACTAGTCCAACGCAGGAGTGTTCGCAGCCAAAGGAATCGAGAATCACTAGGCTACCTGCCGCCTTATTTAGATAAACAATAATAAATATGATCACTGTGTTGCTCTTCAAAATTAATTGTTGCTACTACATTAATTCCTACATTTCTTCTCGATATCCCCATTATGCAATGCTTTCGAAAATAAATTCTAAACATACACTAACTCTGTGCTAAAGTAGAGGCATCATGGCCATCCGTCTCAAAATGTGCCTATCTGGGTTTCACAAACCAGAGGTCAGCCACGCGCACCTCGCAGGGCCACTGGTTTCACGCTACAGAGAACCATTGGCATGGACGCAGTTCCTGAGGTCAGGCGTGTTCGCAGCCAAAGGAATTGAGAAACATTTTTCAGCAGAACGAAATTACAAAATTAAAACAAGAAAGGGAGTCATCACTTCCTTAAGCCTTCCTGCATCGCGGTTCTCTCCTACCCGAGGTTTCCTCGCCAGTTGGGCCGCCTTTTCCGCACGATATGCCTCGTGATCTCCCCTGAGCGCAGGGTCAATGGAAAGTATGTGCGAGTCTCAGATTGCGTTGTTTCAGAGAGCAAGAAAATGTCAAGTAGCCAATGTTACTGTTGCCCGCGATATAAAACAATAGATGGCACTAAGCCAGCTCCACTATGGGCTGTATGAATGATAGAACACACATGGTCAATAAAGAAGCAGGCCAACGTTAGGCCTATGATCGTCCATCTTATGCTTTAAAATGCGGCTTTCTGATTTAATTCGTCTTAGATTTTTAGAAACATAATACTTGAGGTATGAATAACACCCTATAGAAAATGTTTCGAATAAAATGCTAACTTCATAATTTCAAATATATCATACCAAGAGGTACTTTCACATATATACAATTATACAATTTACAGCAATAGGCTATCTTGTTATTTCACAAATAAATATATATATATATATATATATCATATTGGTGTGATTAATGTTGTTTTTAATATTTCCTAATATTCAACACTATTCTGAAATCCCGTACACGGATTTATTATGATTCTACATTGAATTAGTTTAATTATATGAAAGATGCATTTAATAAAAATGTATGTAATGAATTACAGGAGATATCATCTTGAAGTAGCTATCTTATGTAATACAAAGGTGACAATACATTTCCATTAAATGTTGATTAGGCCTACTAGAATAATATATATATATATTTTATTATTTTATTTAACTTGGCTAGTCAGTTAAGTACAAATTCTTATTTACAATGACGGCCTACCCAGGCCAAACCTGGACCAATTGTGCGCCGCACTACAGGACTCTCAATCACGGCAGGATGTAATACAGCCTGGATTCGAACCAGGGACTGTAGTGACGCCTCTTGCACTGAGATGAGATGCCTTAGACCACTGCACCACTCGGGAATAAAAGGGAACATTTAAGCAGTAGGACTACAGAAAATGTACATATTTTCAGTAAGTTTACTGTTTATACTAGAATGAAATGAGAAAATATATACATTTATAAAAATGCTATCCATTCATTATTTCCCTATTGCTAAAATTAAGAACGTTTATTGTAAAAGTATTATTTTGTACCACATGATATTTAATTATGCATCGTATATAGTAAATAGTCTACTGTAAAAATATATTTGTGATAAACATGCATTTTTATTACACATTCATTATAAACATGCAGGTGAAAACTAAATTGGATACAACATCCTTGTGAGTAACCCGGTCACCAACAATTTCGTACCGCATCCTGTACACAGTTGCAAAGTTGCAAAAAGCTAAAATATGGCTTTTGAGTTACCCTTTAGTTCTCATGGTGTGTGAGCAAGCATTTTATGTTCTACAGCGTGTGTGTTTCTATGTGAGCTAGTTGGTGTGAGCAACTCTGTGATATCCCTGGGATTTCTGTGTGTGTGGAGCGGGGCATGACCCCCATGTCGCCCAGCGGGGACCCAGACACAATTGCGGTGCTGCAGGAAGGACAGAGTCTGTGTTATGCTTCCCCTCTACCTGACAGACAGCCATATTTCACTGCTGCTCCGCTCTGCTCTGCTCTCTGACCTTAACCAGCTCACCAGTTCACCAGCACACAGACAAGTTCCCTGCTCCCCCACAAAGACAGAGACAGGACCCCGGACCCAGGACCTGACAGGACCCCACACCCACAGCCCCATGTAGCACCAGACCCACACATCCAGGGACCTATAGGACCCCAGCCCAAGCCCCAACATCTTCAACCCCTGGCCCAGACCTAGCCCTTACCCTCCTGTTCATCCTGATAACCTATTCAACTCAGACATCCAGGACCCCGGCCAATTGTGACCCCCAGACTAGACACCCTGACCCAGCCTCCTGTCCAGACACTGAAGTACCCCGGTGTCCTTGTCAACCCTGATCCCTGGACACAGACAGTACATTTCACAAGTGTTCAAACAACTTCCACACATCTAAAATGACCACAATTGTACAGAAAAGTGCTAACCCTCTTGGGATTGATGTATAATTGAATTGGTCAAAATGACCCTGTCTATGTCTATCCTCTAACCATAAGAGACCCTACCTCCCTGAGTTGGCTATAACTCACTCTCAACAAACACAGTCAAGCCTCCCCCCCCCCCCCCCCCCCCCACACACATACATACACACAGCAACCTGTTTAACCAACACAGAAACCCCACAAATATTTCATATGGTGAAAACCGCCACTTATTTCTCAACTGTTTCTCGTACAGCCAGAAAGTATTTTAGTGAGTTGTTGGCCCACCCTGCATTGAGGATTTATCAGCCGTTAGAGCAGCGTATGCCTGGGGGGAAAATGCAGGCCGTACCATTATGAGATGACGGCGTGATGAGGAGTGATCACAGTCCATACCTGCTGTCATATTTGATCATAAATGTGGTATTTAATATGGGGATAAGTGATGAAAGGCGATGGAGGGAGGGTGCAGAGAGTTATTGATGCCCAGAAGAGTGTGTGGTGGAGCAGGCTGATACTCTACTCTGCTCTTCTCTAACCCTGCCCTTCTCTGGCTGCTGCCCTGTGTCCATTACTAGACACACTATAGAGGTGAGTTTGGACTCTTCCTCCTTCTCACTGACAGCACATATTTCACAGAAATTCTGACTTTGTGTGTGTGTGTGTGTGTGTGTATGTGTGTGTGTATTGAGGTGAAGCAAGGCAGATGGTGTGATTTGTGGCGGAGGGGAGTAATTATGATTGAGAGCATTACTCCTCACTCTGCCCTCTAGGTCATCCTGACACACACACACACACACACACACACACACACACACACACACACACACTCTCTCTCTCTCTCTCTCTCTCTCTCGTTGGTCTCCCCCATGGGTTATTCTGACATTGTCCAGATAAACTGGGAGACTGATGTCCATGCGGCCTGCAGAACCTTCACCACAGCATATTTATGCTTGAGTGTGTGTTGTGTGTGTGTTTGGTGGGTGTGTGTGTGTTCAACCTCCATGTGAATGTGTTTGCTTATGGTTTACAGTGTGTGTAAAGGGTTTTGTGTGGGATGTTTTAAGGGAGTTACAACACAACTACCCTAGAAATACACAAAAGTACATTCAGAAATAGAAAAATGCCTCACAACATGGGAATTTTCAATCATGACAAATATCACAGAATTTTACTTTGTTGATATTGTGGGGCTTATATTTAGTAGCACTTGCAGCAATTTCTATTAAGCATACTCAAATTTTCCTGTTTATTTTCGATAAAATAACACTTGAATTGGAGACAACATTTTGGACACAAACAAATGATCATACTTATTTAGTCTGCCTCTGTGGTCTAGGTCAGTTTGAGCCTTCCATATGTTTCCCACCCTGTGTGTGTGTGTGTGTGTGTTCTACAGAATAGACTGAATGTCTCAGTCATGGAGCCTATTCTCTAAGCAACACTTTAAGATCTGGCAGCTGAGCGGTTCACTCATGATCCTCTTCCTGTTTGTGTTTACCGTCACATCTATTTCTGCTATGATGGGAAAAACAGAGGAGCTCCTCCATTACTATGTTGTCTTCATATTGAGATGAACATGTGAAAGTCGAGGTCGTGTAATGTCAGATCACATCCATGCCAGTCTGTTGTTCCTCCATGGTCTCCTCCGCTCCACCCTGATCTGCAGCTTGCCTCTGCCCATGGGGGAGCCCTGACGATGGGGCGTGCTCTTGCGTGCATAGGCCCCGGAGCCCCGCCCCCCCAGCCCCTGTGTGGTCTGGCTGTGTGTTGTGTGTGAGTGTGTGGTCCTCCTGGCCCCCTGCTCATCTGTCCGAGGCCTGCTAACGGCCTGCCCAGTGACCACGGCTGTTTACTTTAGCTCTGTCTGCACCAACTGAACTCTGATCGCCCGCTTCCTCCAGCTGGGCCAAATCAGGCCCCAGCCCTGGCCCATTTCAGCCCAGGGAGGGGCCCCTTGGCCTGGGACAAGACAGCTACAGGGGCCCCTGGTGGATCAGGGTGCCTCCAATCCCTCACCATGCCACCTCTCTCTCTCCCTTCCATCCCCTGTACTTTAGTCTATGACTGATAGAGCCGTACCACAGCCAGGCATATGGTTGCTGTGTTGTGAGCAGTGCCTCTGTGTCTGTAATTATGTTGTCAGAGGCCTATCCTCATTGGCTAGGGTAATTGATGTAACAGTCAGTACCCTGCGTCTCTTTCAGGGAAACACACAGACTGACAACACATTCAGAAATGGAGACGCGAGGTGGAGGTTTACCATATGATACAGTCTTTTTACCAAAGCCATAGAGTTCTTTTCACTGGGGAAATGTTTTGCTTGTCTGCTGGTTTGGCTGCTTTGAAGTGGTTAAAAGATTACTGACAAAATACAGACATAATACTAGCAATATTAATCTCTCACTTTTTCTACTTGATGGGTCACTCCACGAAATTAGTGCCTTCTGCTTCCCTGTGATATTTTAAGTAGAAATCGTGCACCAATATGGAATTTTAAATGCCTGTTTTATTAAATGAAGTGTCCTTTATTATAGACCACATGGAGAAGGTCCAATGCATCTGTTTTTATTTCAATATCAAATCATTTATGGGTTACAATTAAGTACCTTACTGTGATTGTTTTCAATTAAAATGGTTCAAAATAAATGAAGGTGTGGCTGTGGTTCGTCTACTAATACGCCATATTCTGACCTTGACTTAATTCCCTCATAGGAAACAATGGATAATGTCGAGCAACCAGTCGGTTCGAAGTGGGACATCTAATACATTTTTTCCTGATAGAATTTTACCTTATGATCGCTGGAGACAAATGTGAAACCAGTCATGAGGCAGCAAACTGAAGTACATCAACATATCACGGTAGGCACCATCAGTTATACCCACAGTTATTTCTAGCTGTCACTTTAGTGTTTGTTTCCTTACATTTTGCATCATTCCATTGCATCGTCAGTTTACCTTTCTTTTCTCTGTCACGTTCCTGTGGTTGTTCCTGAGGATCGCTAGCAATAGTGGATCATACAGTATTAGTCTAACTTATTGGGACATGTAGCCTATTTGAATCATTATGGAACACAGACCATATGTAGCAGTTTAAACCTGGAGCCTGGCACAGGGTTCAGGACAACTGGACATTTGTCATCACAGTTCCATGATTAATGAGGATTACTAGGGGTTATTTATAGGACTACTGTTCAACCCTTATTGTACACTTTTCTCACCTTCCAATATTTCCTGGCTTGAACAATTGAATATGTCAACTTTCAGGACAAGTCAAACCACTGTATTTTTGATTCACCAAAATATTTCGCACTAAAGGCTCTCCAAACCTGTTTTTTTATTCATAAAAATGTCATAACCCTAAATAATATATAAGATCAATTTTCAATCTACCAATTTGTGCTGAAAAGGAGACGAATATATGTGTATTTACATGGCTTTCTTTCATTGATCCCTAATATTCTGAACCGTTCTGTCCATATATTCTAGTCTGTTGAGAAAATTCTTATTAAAGGTACACCAAATTTAAAGGGATGGCTTTGAATAAATGTAATGAAAACCCTATTGAATGAAAACTTCACAAGAAAATCTGTTGGCCAGAAAGTTGGAGGCTAGTCAGTGGTTGAATTACATTTATTCAGCTTGCGCAAGGGAACCACATCTGCAAAGCTGGTTAAGTAGGCCTACCTGTCAAAGGCATCTGCATGCTTCTCAGCCGAAGCATTTCGGAAGACGTCATGCATATATTATGATGACATTTTGTGACGTTTTTGTTCGTTTTTTACTTTTTTCGGCTGTTCAGGCACCTGACATTTTTTCTAGAGGCAAGCCAAAGTTCGGAGCCGAAGTCTATGCCCCTTCACTGGTGATTAGTCAACAGTAGGGATTTGTCAATAAAGTATTTGTTGTCATTCAATGAGACATGACTAGTTTTCTTACAGATTTTTTCATTGAGAAATACTGCACCAAACATCTTAGTTAGATGTAAAATTGGGCGACTAAGATCTCCTCAACAAATATGTCAAAATGAATGACAGATTCCTTTAGTTATTTTAGATTAATTCTGACTTTTGAGGAAGCATATATTGGCTATGGGTTCAAGCAAAGGTATTTTAAGGGAGTATGCAAGAACACTCTGAAAGGTAAGTTTGAATACCAACTACTGAGAAGTGCATAAGAAAGGCACGCGTAGGAAAGGTGTACATTTCCTAAGTCTGAATTGGGTCCTAATTTACAGCCTTGCGATGTCACCAGGCAGGCCAAAACTCCATCCCACCAAAACAGGCTGAAATTCAGGCAATTCTAATTTTCACTATTTCACAGTACTCTTCCAACCTCATAGTGTGGAGTATATATAAAACACTGGAAAATCTAGTTTTCGACTGCACTGAGCCTTTAATCAATCAGATGTTTTATATGAATAAAGACTTGCTAAAGTGCCAAAATTCAGCATTTTGACATGTCCCTCTGTGCACTCTCTGTGACTTCTAGGAAGATTTTAACCCAATTAACCCCAAAATTTCTGCAAGTTTTCACCATCATTGTAAAGTTATTTTGTTGTTTTGACAAAGTAATTCCTAAAGATTATTATTTGTTTCATGTGATTAGTGATTAATTTACGTATGCCCCTCATTTTAAAGCTGCAATATGCAACTTTTTGGAAGTACTAACCAAATTCACATAGAAATGTGAGTTATACATTTTTACATTTTTTTTTTTTTTACATTTTAGTCATTTAGCAGACGCTCTTATCCAGAGCGACTTACAGCAGTGAATGCATACATTTCATACATGGCCCCCCGTGGGAATCGAACCCACAACCCTGGCGTTGCAAACACCATGCATTGCAAACACCATGCGTTGCAAACACCATGCTCTACCAACTGAGCTACAGGGAAGGCTTATACATCTTTCATTCTCATTGAAAGCAAGTCTTAGAAGCGGTAGATATGCTCTATGTGCACTATTTCTATGCTTTCCCATTCTCTGCATCTTTTCCTTTCGGTTTTGCACAGCAGCTTCAAACATATTATAACCGCCATTGATAAAAGACAGTACTGTGCAGCCATCTTCTTCGACCTGGCCAAGGCTTTCGACTCTGTCAATCACCGCATTCTTAACGGCAGACTCAATAGCCTTGGCTTCTCAAATGACTGCCTCGCCTGGTTCACCAACTCCTTCTCAGATAGAGTTCAGTGTGTCAAATGGGAGGGCCTGTTGTAACGGACCTCTGGCAATCTCTATGGGGGTGCCACAGGGTTCAATTCTTGGGCTGACTCTTTTCTCTGTATATTCAACGATGTCGCTCTTGTTGCTGGTGATTCTCTGATCCACCTCTACGCAGACGACACCATTCTGTATACATCTGTCCCTTCTTTGGACACTGTGCTAACAAACCTCCAAACGAGCTTCAACGCCATACAACACTCCTTCCGTGGCCTCCAACGGCTTTTAAATGCTAGTAAAACTTAGTGCATGCTCAACCGATTGCTGCCCGCACCCTCCCGCCCAACTAGCATCACTACTCTGGACGGTTCTGACTTAGAATATGTGGACAACTACAAATACCTAGGTTTCTGGTTAGACTGTAAACTCTCCTTCCAGACTCACATTAAGCATCTCCAATCCAAAATAAAATCTAGAATCGGCTTCCTATTTCGCTACAAAGCCTCCTTCACTCATGCTGCCAAACATACCCTGGTAAAACTGACTATCCTACCGATCCTTGACTTCGGCGATGTCATTTACAAAATAGCCTCCAACACTCTACTCAGCAAACTGGATGTAGTCTATCACAGTGCCATCAGTTTTGTCACCAAAGCCCCACATACTACCCACTACTGCGACCTGTATGCTCTCGTTGGCTGGCCCTCACTACATATTCGTCGCCAAACCCACTGGCTCTAGGTCATCTATAAGTCTTTGCTAGGTAAAGCCCCGCCTTATCTCAGCTCACTGGTCACCATAGCAACACCCACTCGTAGCACACGCTACAGCAGGTATATTTCACTGGTCATCCCCAAGGCTAACACTTCCTTTGGCCACCTTTCTTTCCAGTTCTCTGCTGCCAATGACTAGAACGAATTTGCAAAAATCACTGAAGCTGGAGTCTTATATCTCCCTCTCTAACTTTATTAAGCATCAACTGTCAGAACAGCTTACCAATCACTGTACCTGTACACAGACAATCTGTAAATAGCACACCCAACTACCTCATCCCCATATTATTACTTACCCTCTTGCTCTTTTGCACCCCAGGATCTCTACTAGCCTATCATCATCTGCACATCTATCACTCCAGTGTTAATGCTAAGTTGTAATTATTTCGCCTCTATGGCCTATTTATTGCCTTACCTCCCTACTCTTGTACATTTGCACACACTGTACATAGATGTGTCTATTGTGTTATTGACTGTACGTTTGTTTATGTGTAAATCTGACTAACTAATCAATCACAGAATTACATAAACACACACACAATAGTTATACATTGGTTACTGACATGATACACTGAAAAGTCCCTAGTGGGCTAAGCCAATATGACGGCTTGGTAGACAAAGGAAAGGGGTGGGGCCAGCTCAGGAGCGGGAAACTCAGAGTGGACCCACATACATATACTACACTCATGGAAATACTTATCCTTTGAACATGAACAACCGCTCACATATTTGCGAGTGTATGCCTTTGTTGTCCCTCTCTGCAATCGCCGGTCCGTCTGCTGGATAGATTGTCAACAGAAAGTCTCTGGTTTGTTTTTGTCACACTGCTTTGCTTTATCTTGGCCAGGTCGCAGTTGTAAATGAGAACTTGTTCTCAACTGGCCTACCTGGTTAAATAAAGGTGAAATAAAAAGAAATAAGTAAATAAAACAATGATTCTCTACATCATAGATTGCTTGTTGTCTCACATAAACTGAAAATATGTAAACTATTAGAATTTTAGCAAACAGGAAATGGCAGAGCGAATTCTGCATATTGCACCTTTAATAGGCACTTACCTTTAAAACCTCTTGAGATGGGAAAAGCAGTTAAACTTCTCAGAAGGCACAGAATTGGTGGAACGACCCAGATTATTTTGCTACCTTTATTATTAGGCTGAACATTAGTGACTGACAGCTATCACAGCTTTTTGATATGGGAAATTGGAAAATATATTTGTCCCTCTATTTACTTTTTGAATCTTAATAAACCAGAATTATTTACTTTAAAAATGTAATATAAATACTCAAGCCCCCTCATTTTTATGTCATTATTTATTTGTGATTTATTTTTAATTAAAACATTCAGTCATTATTCATATTTTAACCGATTCTCAATGAGAATTTGGAAATATACAGTACCAGTCAAAAGTTTGCACACACTTACTCATTCAAGGGTTTTTCTTTATTTTTACTATTTTCTACATTGTAGGATAATAGTGGACATCAAAACTATGAAATAACACACATGGAATTATGTAGTAACCAAAAAAGTGTTAAACAAATCAAAACATATTTTAGATTTTAGATTCATCAAAGTAGCCACCCTTTGCCAAGATGACAGATTTGCACACTCTTGGCATTCTCTCAACCAGCTTCATGAGTTAGTCACCTGGAATGCATTTCAATTAACAGGTGTGCATTGTTAAAAGTTAATTTGGGGAATTTCTTTCCTTCTTAATGCGTTTGAGCCAATCAGTTGTGTTGTGACAAGGTAAGGGTGGTATACAGAAGATAGTCCATATTATGGCAAGAACAGCTCAAATAAGCAAAGAGAAATGACAGTCCATCATTACTTTAAGACATGAAGGTCAGTCAATTCGGAAAATTTCAAGAACTTTAAAAGTATCTTCAAATGCAGTTGCAAAAACCATCAAGCGCTATGATGAACTGGCTCTCATGAGGACCGCCACAGGAAAGGAAGACCCAGAGTTACCTCTGCTGCAGAGGATACGTTTATTATAGTTAACTGCACCACAGATTGCAGCCCAAATAAATGCTTCACAGAGTTCAATTAACAGACACATCTCAACATCAACTGTTCAGAGGAGACTGCGTGAATCAGGCCTTTGATGGCAGAATTGCTGTAAAGAAACCACTACTAAAGGACACCAATAATAAGAAGAGAATTGCTTGGGCCAGGAAACACGAGCAATGGACATTAGACCGCTGGAAATCTGTCCTTTGGTCTGATGAATCCAAATTTGAGATTTTTTGGTTCCAACTGCCATGTCTTTGTGAGACTCAGAGTAGGTGAATGGATGATCTCCGCATGTGTGGTTCCCACCGTGAAGCATGGAGGAGGAGGTGTAATGATGTGGGGTGCTTTGCTGTGATTGGTTTTGAATTCAAGGCACACTTAACCTGCATGGCTACCACAGCATTTTCCCATCTGGTTTGTGCTTAGTGGGACTATCATTTGTTTTTCAATAGGACAATGACCCAACACACCTCCAGGCTTTGTATGGGCTGTTTGACCAAGAAGGAGAGTGATGGAGTGCTGCATCAGATGATCTGGCCTCCACAATCACCCATCCTCAACCCAATTGAGATGGTCTGGGATGAGTTGGACCGCAGTGTGAAGAAAAAGCAGCCAACAAGTGCTCAGCATATGTGGAAACTCCTTCAAGACTGTTGAAAAGCATTCCAGGTGAAGCTGGTTGAGAGAATGCCAGAGTGTGCAAAGCTGTCATCAAGGCAAAGGGTGGCTACTTTGAAGAATCTAAAATCTAAAATATATTTTGATTTGTTTAACACTTTTTTGATAACTGATATCTTCACTATTATTCTACAATGTAGAAAATAGTAAAAATAAAGAAAAACCTTTGAATGAGTAGGTGCGTCCAAACCTTTGACTCTATTTTTTTTTTTACATATATTTTACCCCTTTTGGGGGTAGGCACAAACTACTTTCATACTTCCATTCTTTTAGACCAGTAGAGCAAAACGGAGAACACCATCATGTTTGTGAGAATCTCCCTTTTCCATAGAGTGGTTTGTAGGTCACGTTTTCGTGAGAAGACCAATTTTCTGAAAAACATGCTCTTGCTCTGCCATTTTTGTGCGACTTCATTCACAAGTACATTTTTTGGGGGCATACTTTCAGAACAATCTGTTGAAAGCTATTGAAGCAATACATTTTGGGCAATGGTGTTCTACACTGACTTTTTTGAGTCCCATATTTTTTTATATAAAAAATAAACGTGCTAACAACCCAATATTGTTAATCAACCAGGTTGTCACCGAAATACTTATAGTATAATAGTAGCCTTACATTTTTATTACATTTTAATTCATGCCAGTGCTGTTTTCTATGCTTGCTTTCGTTTAATACTTTGGGATACTGGTGCTATGTCGGATTTTATGAGGGCTAGCAGATTGGAGTAAAAAGCTGAATTTTGCTGTTTTTTTTGTGGAATCAGTAAAGGTATTTGATTTCGGGAATGGGGCTACATTTTCATAATGGGAAATTAATTCATCAATAAATATGGGAAAACAGAAGATCTGCAAACAAATCTGTTTGGTTTAAATTCCGCTGGTGCAACTACATGGTATTTGCACCTGTAACGAGTCTGAACTATGATCAATTAAGCCATATCAATGCAGTTAAACAGGTTCATGTAAAATAATAAATTATGTCAGCTTTCATGATGATTATTACGATTGGGTCAATCCTGTTATATACTTAGGAAATTGTAACAAGGCATATGCCAGCATTGTAGACCTACTGTCTCTGCCCAGAGGAATACTAGGATTTCATGACAATGGCCATTAGAGTTCACTTTGCCACGTATGAGCCCTGTTTAGAGTCCCTGTTGCAGCATTCACTTTATTCCGCTACATTTGTGGCAGCGTTGGGATCACATCCAGCTCACATCTAGTTATGTTATCTAGTGGTGGGAAGCATTCTGTTTTTCAACATTGTGTTGGGTGTAATTACATTGATATATAGAGTGAACAATGGATAAGCAACAATGGGCGTGACAGATAGAAGTAGTCACTACAGGTGTGATCAAGCCTTACATCCAAGTTGCCTGAAGCTGAATGGAAAGTGCTATGCCCTGACCAGTTATTCAGAAGAAAATCCTCTGTGACTGTCTAATTTACATACCAGTGTGGAAGCAAAACAAACACATTCTACACATTTACAAAGTACCAGTTATTGCAACCATGGTGTTCTGTTGTTACTGAAGCTTATACATCTAATAACCTGACAATGATGCACATCATATGGGTAGACAAATAATGTAAGTGTGTTACGCAGCAAAACACAAGTAAGCTTTTTTTAGGATAAAAAACAGTAATATGAATCACTGTTAATCCATCCTGTTCTGATCTAATGAGATGGATGTATGATTTCCTACAGCCTAGAATCAAGGCCTTTCCCAGTCATGAAGGACAAAGCTAGGCCCCTCTTATATTCAGACCCATTCCTTTTTACACATTTTGTTACGTTTCAGCCTTATTCTAAAATGTGTTAAATAAATGTTTTCCTCATCAATCTACACACAATACCCCATAATACCCCATTCATTTTTGCAAATTTATTAAAACAAATGAACAGAAATTCCTTATTTACATAAGTATTCAGACCCTTTGCTATGAGACTCGAAATTGAGCTCAGGTGCATCCAGTTTCCATTGATCATCCTTGAGATAATTCTACAACTTGATTGGAGTTCACCTGTGGTTAATTCAATTGATTGGACATGATTTGGAAAGGCACACACCTGTCTATATAAGGTCCCACAGTTGACAGTGCATGTCAGAGCAAAAAACAAGCCATGAGACGAAGGAATTGTCCGTAGAGCTCCGAGACAGGATTGTGTCGAGGCACAGATCTGGGGAAAGGTACCAAAACATGTCTGAAGCACTGAAGGTCCACAAGAACACAGTGGCCTCCGTCACTCTTAAATGGAAGAAGTTTGGAACCACCAAGACTCTTCCTAGAGCTGGCCGCCCGGCCAAACTGAGTAATCGGGGGAGAAGGGCCTTGGTCAGGGAGGTGACCAAGAACCCAATAGTCACTCTGACAGAGCTCCAGAGTTCCTCTGTAGAAATGGTAGAACCTTCCAGAAGGACAACCATCTCTGCACAACCAGTCAGGCCTTCATGGTGGAGTGGCCAGACGAAAGCCACTCCTCAGTAAAAGGCACATGACAGCCCGCTTGGAGTTTGAGAAAAGGCACCTAAAGGACTCTCAGACCATGAAAAACAAGATTTTTCTGGTCTGATGATACCAAGATGGAACTATTTGGCCTGAATGCCAAGTGTGATGTCTGGAGGAAACCAAGCACCATCCCTACAGTGAAGCATGGTTGTGGCAGCATCATGCTGTGTGGATGTTTTTCAACGGCAGAGACTGGGAGACTAGTCAGGATCAAGGGAAAGATGAACAGAGCAAAGTAGAGATCCTTGATAAAAACCTGCACCAGAGCGCTCAGGACCTTAGACTGGGTCGAAGGTTCACCTTGCAACAGGACAACAACCGTAAACACACAGCCAAGACAACGCAGGAGTGGCTTCCCTGTAGAGAAGAATGGGAGAAACTCTCCAACTACAGGTGTAGCATCTTACCCAAGAAGACTTGAGACTGTAAACGCTGTCAAAGGTGCTTCAACAAAGTACTGAGTAAAGGGTCTGAACACTTAAGTAAATATGATATTTCACTTTTTAATTTTTAATACATTTGCAAAATTTCCAAAAGTCTGTTATTGCTTTGTCATTATGGGGTATTGTGTGTTGATTGATGAGGGGAAAAAATATTTAATCAATTTTAGAATAAGACTGTAACGTAACAAAATGTGGAAAAAGTCAAGGGGTCTGAATACTTTCCAAAATGCACTGTATCTTGTGTCATTATTATAGGGCTGAGAAACCCACAGCCGAATGGTTTCAGACCGAACATTTCACACCATTTGTTTACGGGGAGAAATGTACTTTTTATAACAGGTAGTGTCCATTTATTTATGGTAGTGTGATGATTAATTATTGCTTTCCTCAGTGGAAATACAGAATATGTATAAAAATACCAAATATACCAAAAGCTAAATCAAGTAGAGATTTACGACTATTTAACTATGTTAATCATTACTGAAACACACAAACTGCAAACATTTAACCAGTTTAAGATCATGAATACATAATAACTAGATACAAATATTTTCTTACAAAAGTCAAGAGTTGACTATAACATGAATACAAACAAAGTGTGTACAGTTGAAGTTGGAAGTTTACATACACTTAGGTTAGAGTCATTAAAACTCATTTTTCAACCACTCCAAAAATGTCTTGTTAACAAACTATAGTTTAGCAAGTCGGTTAGGACATCTACTTTGTGCATGACACAAGTAATTTTTCCAACAATTGTTTACAGACAGATTATTTCACTTATAATTCACTGTATCACAATTCCAGTGGGTCAGAAGTTTACATACACTAAGTTGACTGTGCCTTTAAACAGCTTGGAAAATTGCAGAAAATTATGTCTTGGTTTTAGAAGCTTCTGATAGGCTAATTGACATCATTTGAGTCAATTGTAGGTGTACCTGTGGATGTATTTCAAGGCCTACCTTCAAACTCAGTGCCTCTTTGCTTGACATCATGGGAAAATCAAAAGAAATCAGCCAAGACCTCAGAAAAGAAAATGGTAGACCTCCACAAGTCTGGTTCATCCTTGGGGGCAATTTCCAAACACCTGAAGGTACCACATTCATCTGTACAAACAATAGTATGCAAGTATAAACACCATGGGACCACGCAGCCATCATACCGCTCAGGAAGGAGACGCGTTCTGTCTCTTAGAGATGAACGTACTTTAGTGCGAAAAGTGCAAATCAATCCCAGAACAACAGCAAAGGACCTTGTGAAGATGCCGGAGGAAACAGGTACAAAAGTAACTATTTCCACAGTAAAAACGAGTCCTATATCGACATAACCTGAAAGGCCGCTCAGCAAGGAAGAAGCCACTGCTCCAAAACTGCCATAAGAAAAGCCAGACTACGGTTTGCAACTGCACATGGGGACAAAGATTGTACTTTTTGGAGAAATGTCCTCTGGTCTGATGAAACAAAAATATAACTGTTTGTCCATAATGACAATCATTATGTTTGGAGGAAAAAAGGGGAGGCTTGCAAGCGAAGCACCCCATCCCAACCGTGAAGCACAGGGGTGGCAGCATCATATTGTGGGGGTGCTTTGCTACAGGAGGGCATGGTGCACTTCACAAAATAGATGGCATCAAGAGGAAGGAAAATTATGTGGATATATTGAAGCAACATCTCAAGACATCAGTCAGGAAGTTAAAGCTTGGTCGCAAATGGGTCTTCCAAATGGACAATGAAACCCAAGCATACTTCCAAAGTTGCGGCAAAATAGCTTAAGGACAACAAAGTCAAGGTATTGGAGTGGCTATCACAAAGTCCTGACCTCAATCCTATAGAAAATTTGTGGGCAGAACTGAAAAAGTGTGTGCAAGCAAGGAGGCCTAAAAACCTGACTCAGTTACACCAGCTCTGTCAGGAGGAATGGGCCAAAATCCACCCAACTTATTGTGGGAAGCTTGTGGAAGGCTACCCGAAACATTTGACCCAAGTTAAACAATTTAAAGGCAATGCTACCAAATACTAATTGAGTGTATGTAAACTTCTGTGTATGTAGTGTATGTAAACACTGGGAATGTGATGAAAGAAATAAAAGCTGAAATAAATAATTCTCTCTACTATTACTCTGACATTTCACATTCTTAAAATAAAGTGGTGATTCTAACTGACCTAAGACATGGAATTTTTACTAGGATTAAATTTCAGGAATTGTGAAAAACTGAGTTTAATTGTATTTCGGCAAGGTGTATGTAACCTTCCGACTTCAACTGTATGTGTGTAAGTGTTTGTGTGCGTGTGTATATATTATGGTGTGTATTATAATTTCCCATCATGAAAATGTATCCCCATTTCCTAAATACCTTCATCGATACAAAAAACGATACAAAATAATGATCTATATTTTTTTCCAATCTGGCAACCGTCATAAATTTCGACATAGCCTTGTATAAAATGCACTATGAAAGAAATGGTGTAATGTACATGAAAAAATGGAGCCTTGTATTAAATACATTATGAAGAAAATGGTGTAATGTAGGCTCCACGAAATATGAAATGCGTTATGAAGAAAATCGTGTAGACATACTGTTGCCTACACGGAAAAAGGGCTATTCTGACTACAAGTGCACCAGTATCCCAAAGTATTAAGAGGATACAAGCATAGAAAACAGGATTGGCATTAATAAAATAAAACAACTACGAAGGCTACTATTATATTCCAATTATTTCGGTGACAACCTGGTTGATTAACAATATTGGGTTGTTAACAAGTTATTTTTGAATTTTTATATAAATGTGGGTCTAAAAATTTGGGGCAGTGTAGAACACCATTGCTCATCATGCATTGCTCTAATATCTTTCAAAAGATTTTTTCCGAAGTTTGGTCCCCAAAAAGGTATTTTCCTATGAATTAAGAAGTAGTTTTTTGTTGTTGTCTTTTCACACAAAATGCACAAAATCTGCTGAAATACTGTGAGATTGTGTTGCCCTTCACCCTGGTGTATTAGATCTGTGTTTGTCTGATCCACCTCTATCCCCAGATAGATTAACTTCCTATTTATTAATTTCCTTATTTACAGTGTGGGTCAAGGAGTTAAGCGGCCGAGTGTGCCACCACACACAGAATATACGATCCTACATAAATCTACTGAGTAATGAGGCGGAGACGCCGGCATACCTGCCCCCCTCACCCCCTACCCTGCCCCCTGCCTGAGGTAATTCCTCTTATTAAGGGTGGTTTGGCATGGGGGGGGGGGCGGGTGGTTGGTTGGTTAGCTCTAGACTGTGGTTTTAGGGCTTGGGAAGACATGGAGAGGACAGAGGGGAGGTAGGGGGAGGCAAGGGGAAAGACAGGAGGTAGTGTTTAAGCCCTGTGTTTGGCCAGGAAAGCTTAGGGAGGCCCTCTGGGGTTGCCCTTTGCCTCTTTACAAATTGAGGGCTGTGCCGGCAGGCGCCAGGGCAGAGCGGAATGAGCCAGCCTTTGCTGACCTTCGACCCCGCCCCAGCCCCGGCGCAGCAGCACCCGTAACCCAGGAGACTGGAACGCTGACCTCTGGGGATCGCATTCCGCTGCTTCCTGGTCCGGTCCTGGTCCGAGCTGCAGGGGATTCAGCTGGCTCTGAGTGGCCATCATGATGCTGTGCTAATTAGATTGAAAGCAGACCACGCCGAAAACAAACAGCCTGATAACATTTAAGTTGGTCCAGTGGAGAGTGGTAATGAATAAAGCGAACGCTGATTTGGAGGAGACTGGCTAAATGACAGGACTGGAAGGATTTTGTTTCACAGATCCCAGGAATGATCTCGATCCCAGAGCATTTGGTACCCTAATCCGCGTTATTAAGCATGTGTCAAACGCAAACAAACCCTGGCTGAAACAAATCCTGGATCTGTGTGAGTAGCCGGTCCAATATCCAGGACCTGAGAACCAGGTAGTGTGGACATTTTTGACTGTTGTAAACAAGCCAGCTTGCTAACTTCATGTAGAATGTGCGTTTCGCAAATCGTACTCTGAACCGGTTATTGTCAGATCTTGTGAAAGTAAAAAGTATTTTGTAGAAATCTCACAAACCGAATTTCATGTGAAAACGCCCTAAATAAAAATGTTTGTGTTCTATTTGCTGGGAGATTTTAGCTGACCATGATTGCCAGTTGTTGTATAGTATTCTAAAGACCTGTTTGAATATTTAAATATTTGAATGAATGAATGGATAAAATGTGCATCTACCCACGACCATATGACTATCTGGATGATGTCCTGAATATAGAGCTCTACATATGACTATCTCGATGAGGTCCTGAATATAGAGCACTAGAGAACTAACTCGAGGCTCTAAATGGCTAATAAAATACATTCTGTTGTTATGCACTTGGAGCCATTCTGACATTTTGACATAGCAGTAATGTAATGTCAAACCTCAGAACTCAGCTTTCTGACCTGTATGGTAGTTTCTCAGGTATAATTACAAAAACATGCATACAGTACCGAGGGGGATCTCTCTTCTGTAAGCAACACCCAAATTACTATGAATTTAAAGAATCCTGGTTTTCGTTACACCTCAAAAGCCCTCCATCTCTCTCTCTCTCTCTCTCTCTCTCTCTCTCTCTCTCTCTCTCCCTCTCTCCCTTCATCTCTGGTTCCTTCCCTGTCTCTCTGTATACAGTGTGTGTAACTGGACCCCAAGGTTTCCACATAAGACTGAAGGACATCTGTCTGTAATGTAACATTTCCTAACATTTCATTCCAAGTGGGTAATTCCTGACTGCTCTCACCCTGTGAAAACAGATCAGTGCCCCCTTGCCCCTCCTCACCCTTGCGCCATCCTCTCTCCATCCCCTGCTGAAACTCTTTCTGTCTGCTGAAGTGTTTTCCACGCTCCTTGTTGGGGGGGGGGGGGGGCACGCTGCTCCCTGCAGAGCGCTGTTTAAACACCCCCCCCTCCTGAGCCCAGGGCATGCTGGGATGACTGGCCCACACAGGTTAACGGTAATTGCATCAGGAAGTGTGATCAGTATGGTTCAAGAGCTGCCTAATTCTATCAGCAGGCCGGGGCGAGAGGGAGAGGTACAGGAGGGAGAGAGAGGGGTACAGGAAGAGAAAAAGAGAGAGAGGGGTATGGAGACAGAGAGAGTGAGAGAGAGGGATACAGAGAAAGTGAGAAATCTAGAAAAAAAGAGAGGTAGGAATACATGAGTGAAGGCGTGGGGCCGTGCGTATTTCTTAGGCTGGGAGGGATGGTCAGAGCTCATTAACCACAGGTGCGATTCATATTCCTGTCAGGGGAACTCAGCCCTCAGCGAGATGGGAACAATTAAAACGCCGGACGGCTTTTGAAAGGAAATGATTGATGTATAATGAGCCTTTATGATTTATAGAGAGCTACAGGGAGAAATGACATCTATTACAGCACTGTCTGATTCCTGCTAGACTCGTCTGGCCAATATAACACCATGAGGTACTTTACTGTTCTTATGGGCTGTCAGATGCTGTATATAGATTCCTGTTAACATAATAAATGTTGAATGTGGTCAGAGGTAGAAAGAGAAATCTGGCTGTGATGTTCTGTCAACATTGAGCTCAATGCCAAATGCTGATAGATCTATAACTAGTCGGTGGAGATATAACACACTTAAGGTAGAGACAATTTGGTAGGAAACATGTCCATTATTGGACTATTGTTACGCCATGGAGTAACACACTCCAATGAGACAGAGAGGGCCGGAGGGTGATGAGAACTTCCTCTACAGGTTCTTCAGCCTGTGTCGTGAGGTTAGAACCCTGCCACTGGAAACACATCCTGCCTTGGCCTATCACATCAGCCAAAGACCAGGGACCTCCCAGGCTGGTCTTTTCCATGTTGTAAGTCAGGGACTCAGACAGAGTAAGCCATCAGGCTGGAGACGCCAGGCCTGTAGCTACAACAGACCTGGGCCCAGTGACAGATCACTCACTTTTCCCCCCTCAGGGGCTATGTCTGTGTGTGTGTGTGTGTGTGTGTGTGTGTGTGTGTGTGTGTGTGTGTGTGTGTGTGTGTGTGTGTGTATGAGCAACTCTCAGGGCCTGACGCAGACAAATCTCTCGCCAGCTCGTCTCCCATAAGAGCACCATACAGAACAGCCTGGTGACATGTATAGAATAGCAAGAAGAGAGGACATCCGGACAACGCAGCTGGAATTCTGCCATTGCGTGTGAGCCCCGGCATTCCCGATCTCCCGTGTGTATGTGTATGTGAGAGGAATCTCAGGCGGGATGGAGGGTAGTGGAAAATGATCTGATGACTGGGAAAAAGAACATAAGTCTTATGTGTGAGGTGGCTGGGGAAAATACACACTTTGAGGAGGAAGATGGGGGGTGGGGGGAGTGCTGCCAGCCTCTTACATTTACAGAAGTGCCTTCTCATATAATATCTATAAATAATACTGTATATTTCTGATGTATTTATCAGTAATGCCTTCATGTATGCTAAATAGTTGACCATTGGATTAAGGACTGGGTAGGTTGGGATGTAGTAAGGAATAGGATTACAGGAGAGAGTGTGAGAGTGTCAGAGAGATGGAGGGAGAGATGGAAAGAGGGAGATAGAGAGTATACGACAGCAGGTTCAGAATGCTGTATCTCATGTGCTTTGTGTGCTGCACTGTGAGAGGCCTGGGCACAGGCAGACCATGAGAGACGGCTCCACTCCATCCCTGTTTATAACCCCCTACACCATCACTGCTACTGCTACTGCTCACACACACACACACACACACACACACACACACACACACACACAGACAGACAGACAGACAGACAGACAGACAGACAGACAGACAGACAGACAGACAGACAGACCACCATTTTTTATAGTTAAATTAAATAATTGATTTAATAACAAGGTATTCATAAATAAATTGATAATACATCTTATCTCATCCTATCATGTTGAATTGTATCTTACTTCCACTATAACAAAATAAATAATTATACTGTATATCATTACTCAAATATCAATGTGCTGTATTCTTATGATTTAGAATCTCCATGGAAATGACAGACTGGTTTCAGGTCAACACTAATTCTGACTCTAAGCAACAACATTCCAAAGTCAAACAGTCCATAAATGCTTTGTTGTTGACACGCTCTAATGTTAGTATTGCCCTCACAATGAAAAGGAGTGGCACTGGAAACATGGAAGGGCATTCATTTATCTTGCCTTGGTGCTAATCTGTTTCTGCTCTTGGCAACTCTGTGTGGAATTGTCATTCAAATGGTATGCATGTTTATCTTCAAAATTACAATGGAGTAGGCAAAAGTAAAAACAGATCTAGGACCAGGCTATTGTTGTGAGTGGAGGTCCTGCCTTCCTTTTTTTTTTATGAGTGATGGCTTATCAGCAAATCACGTGAGAGTTAGTGCTGAGCGATTTAGTGCTTTTTGAGGTCGGTTCAGTTTCGTTTCTATTATTGAAAAATAATCACAGTTTTAGATTTCAGTTTGGATTATTTTCATTTCAGAAAGGAAACACCACATGTACGTTTAAACGTATTAGAAAATATAACAATGAATAGTTTTAGCGTTAGAGCTCTGCTCCTTCAGGGTAGCTCACTGCCAGAGAGAAGCGTCATATGAAGATGATAATAACTACAGGCAGTGAGCACGATATGCGATATAAAATCCCCTGAAGGAAGAAACACGGAACCCAGACCGGTGGAAGCTGCGGTGGTGATGGGATATCAGCAACAGCAAGCATAGTGAGTAACATCCAGTTACAGCAGCAATAGACACCAGCGCATGCGTACTCGTGACATCTTGTATCGAGGAGGAATGTGTAGAACTGGTCAACTCAAATAGACTGCATGTCAGTAGAGTGTGAATCCAATTGGTGCAATGTCTGCTGATGTAATCAGCTGATGCCACCACACTCGGGTTTCCCTTTTGAACTGGCTCCGTTTTATTTATATTTGTTGCGCGCTGGTTTGAGCGTCAGATTTGACTGTACGTATTTTCCCAGCAAGTTCTCGTATTGGAGCTAACCGGTCTAAAGTGGGTTATTTACGAGTTGATAATTAAAGGCTTCTTTCCACGACGTCAAGTATCGAGGAGTTGGCAGGGAACAGGATAATTGATCTAGCTAACGTTACAGTACAGTAGCTACCGTCAGCCAACAGTGGTAAAGTTAACAAGAAACTGCTAATCAACACCAACCTTCATCAATGCAAGATGTCACAAGTATGCATGGCTGGTGTCTCTTGCCAACACTACACTATCATTTACCTGCTATAATAAAGAATGATGAAATGTTGTTTTGATACTCTCATGGTTGATTACTCATAATTAATGTATTTATTAAGGATCCCCAACACTCATGGTTGATTACTCACTCAGCGTGGCAAGTAGCCTAGTGGTTAGAGCATTGGGTCAGTAACCCGGAAGGTTGCTGGATCGAATCCCTGAGCTGACAAGGTAAAAATCAGTCTTTCTTCCCCTGAGCAGTGCAGTTAACCCACTGTTACCCAGGTGCTGTGGATGTCAATTAAGGCATCCCCTGCACCTTTCTGAATCAGAGGGGTTGGGTTAAATGTGGAAGACACATTTCTGTTGGACAATTGATGAGGTATCCCCTTTCTATTAAGATTAAGGCTATTACATCACAAATAAAACAGTACATCATAAAACATTAGCACTTTTAGTATTTTATTAGGATCCCTCTTCTGTGAAGAGACCCCTGGTGGCATGTCTTGTGGGGGTATGTATGGATGTCTGAGCTGTTTAAACAGACAGCTCAGTGCTGTCAACATGTCAATACTTCTCACAAAGACAAGTAGTGATGCAGTCAATCTCTCCTATTCTTTAAACCAGGAGAGATTGAGAGGCATGTTATTGATGTAAAGCCGTAACAGCAGACTATGATCGATGATGTCAAAAGCTGCTCCCACAATCTTCTTATTATCAATGTGTCTTGATAATGGAGCAGGGAAGGGGTTGTATTGGCTGGGCTAGGCTGAGCTAGGCTGCTCAGGGCTGGGTAGAGGGTCACACATGCCTTACTGTGGTGGAGGTAGTTGTGGTGGTTGTGATGATGGTGTTGGTGGTCAGAGTGGCCAGATGTGGGGCCACCGGGCTGCTAGACTAAACCTGTGTGGAGAAAGATTCTCCAAAACGCCACAGCTACAGATCTGCTGCCCACATGTGCACCTTACCACCTGGGCGCGCCACGTTACATATCCCATCTCCAACTGAAACTTGTCAATAAGGTAGGAATGTTGCATCACACGGGTGAGGTAGGGGAAAGGGGTTTAGGGGGAAACGGTGGCTGGGGCAGACTCCTGTAAATACCTATTTTGTCCCATTTTTTCCCCTCCTGGAATAACAGAGGTAGAGACTGACTGGGTCATAACATCAGCGTTAACCTTGTAGCCTTTACGTAATGTGTCACTTTGACTTTGTTAAGGCTACTGTACGTTAGCCTATTAGCCCTTAGTGTGGCCCTTGACAATACATGAACTCATGGTTTGTTATGGTGTTGTTCAGTTGTTTGCTGAACCTTCAATGCTAGTTGGTTGACCTACCATGCTCAACCTTGCTATGCACTTTATTGCCCAGATCGTTTACCCCCCGGTGCCACAGAGGTCAATGGAATCTCCCAGTCAGTCAGAGTGTAGGAGGCTGGCAGGGATATAGGAACTGTAGGTAGTAAAGGTATGAGAGAAAGGAAAAGGCAGTGTGGGTTGAGTGTGGGTAGGGCTGTTCAGTCCAGTCATACGTGAAGTGTTTTGGTGTCGGTGTCCAGCGTACATATGGTATCTGGCCAAGGATCCAAATCCACCTGAATGAACGTGTAAACGGAGAGCAGGGCCAAACCTTAGCATGTCCTCCCATTCCCATTCACCGCGCTGGCTGATGGGACACGTTTCGGCTGGCCACCCCAGGGGGGAGAAAGGGGGGGTAGGGGATCTGGAGAATGGGTGATGGTTCCAGAAGTGGGGGGTCTATGAGGATCTAAGGTGTTCCTAGTGGATGAAATACTAGAAGGTAGAAATGTAAGGTTGCAACAAAGCACTGGTGAAGTTAGATATTGAACAGAGAGAATTAACTTGGTTGTATTTCAACATAAATTACCTTGTTATCCTCAACTTGCATAAAATGACATAAGTGGACTGCTCAAATGTTGATTTGCTTAATTATCTTATTTTATTTCATTTTGAGCCCTGTGCTGCAGAAATATGTACAGTCCTGCTCTGCAGAAATATGTACAGTCCTGCTCTGCAGAAATATCTACAGTCCTGTTCTGCAGAAATAAACAAAAATAATTTACCAAATCATAATCCGTCCACGTTTTTCAACTTGCATGAATCTCTTTGTGATTGTATCGTACCTCCTCATGCTCTATCTGTTTGGTCACGGGTTGAGTGTACTTGAACAAACACGTACAACATTGATGCATATTGCACTTTTTTCAAGTACTAGGTTGTGTGTATTTATCTTATCTGAGGCACGTTACTGGCCTCCAGATTAACTAAATGGTTCTGTAACAATCCGATATGCTGCAGGAGAATCACCAGCGAGCTATCATCTCTGGACTTAAACATTTCCTTCCTCTTACCAATTTGTTCCTAACGCTCACTTCCTGTTCAGTCTAACATCCATGCCAACCAGCTCTCTGGGAGATGGGTGATATCATCATATCAGTCCATCACCAAAATATGACTCTTCAATTTGCACCATTTAAAAAAGGAAAAAAGAGAACTATTCTGAATTGGGAATACACCATATTTTCACTTTGATTCAAGATAGCAAACACATTTTTTAGTCGCAGACAAGTCAGTTGAGGGGTTAAAATACGGGTGTGGTAGAAAGGAGAGGGAAAGAGAGTGAATGTCCAATAGTTTCCACTCATATTAGCCATTGAGTCAGCGTGTGGATGAGGATGGGGAAGGGCAGAGGAATATCTCCCCCAGAGTAAATACACATCCTCACTTTGCCATTGTAGCCTAACGTCTCTGTGGCCTCACCCACGCAGTGTGGTCAAACAACTTCCCCTTTACCTCCCCTTTACCTCACTATCCAGCCATTGTACTCCAATGTCTCTCCCTCTCTCCATATTTTCTTTTGCTTGGGTTTTTTGGACAGTGTAAACGATACAAAGGGCATTTATGTCTTTGGCAGTAGCTCAGTGTCGGGGTCTCTGTCTGTACACTAAGAAAGACTCTGTTGTATGGCTTCCCTTCGCCCTGCAGGGTTATTGGCTCGTATTCTAGAGGAGCCAGAGTCTTTACAGGTGAAAGGCAGCCAGGCCCGGCCAGAGCAGGCTGGTGGGTTTCAGGGAGGTCTGGCAGCAGAGAAGGTGGGGTAGACTCCAGTGTTCTCCTCTGATCTGGAGCCCACTTGGGAGAGCGGCGCAGCTTAAGTGACCTCTGGATAGTTGACGTTAGCAAAATATTTTCAGAACTGATTATGTGTCAGTGTGTGTGTGTGTGTGGGTGCTGTCGTGTGTGCATGTGTATGTGTGTGTGTGCCTCATGCTCCCAAATCATAAAAATTGAAGGAAAAGGTGAATAAATGTTACCGCCTGATAAAGTCCACCACCCCCCAACATTTTCCCTCCCTCATCGTGACATATTTGTATTTTATTCCAAAGATAGGCGAGAGCCAATGGAATGCGCCTGGCTCTGGTTTCTGAGTGAAAGGCGTGTTAATACTTCTGACTCTAATCACAGAGTTCACATATTGGTTTGATTTGTGCAGATCAGGCTCTAATGGGCAAACACTCGCAGGGTTAATCAATGTGTGAGTGGATGGAGCAGGGCTGGGGCTCACAGCTATACGGGTCACTGTGTGTGTGTGTGTGTGTGTGTGTGTGTGTGTGTGTGTGTGTGTGTGTGTGTGTGTGTGTGTGTGTGTGTGTGTGTGTGTGTGTTACAGATGTGCAACCTCTGGAGCTTAACCTTGTCGGCTGAGAGGGTGCAGAAGATGTGTGTGAGACATGTAATCTGTGGTAGACACTGCCCTGTGCTTGTGGGGTATCAGTGATGACTCTGAGTGTACTGCATCAATGTGGGGTATTAGTGAAGACTGAGTGTACTGCATCAATGTGGGGTATTAGTGAAGATGCTCTAATGGGCTGAGAGTAAGGTACTGCAGTTGCTTGGAGATGGCAGTGGATAATCTTCTCAGCTATATCCAATTCTTATTCCGTTGACGGTAATCCAACATCCAACCCCCTCACCCCCACCGCTCCCTATGTCCTTTGCTGGGAAATCAGATATTTTGCTAAAATTACCCGTGTGGCTCAGATTTGATCTCACTCCTCTCTCTCTCTCTCTATCTCTCTCCTCCTTTCCCTCTCATCATCTCCATCCACAGAAAGCTGTGGGTCTTTTTCTCTGTCCTGCAAACTGAGATCTGCCTGGTGTCTTGTGGTTGTAATGTGGTCTGTGTGTAGCTTGTGTAAAGGAGTCAGGCGCAGGACAGCAGATATGAGTAAATAAACGTAATTTACTCAAAATAGACAAATACAATACAATAAAGTGAGCCCACATAACGGACCGTATTACATACAAACAATTACTCACAAACAACCATGGGGGAACAGAGGGTTAAATAATGAACAAGTAATTGGGTAATTGAACCCAGGTGTGTAAGACAAAGACAAAACAAATGGAAAATGAAAAGTGGATCGACGATAGCTGGATGGCCGGTGACGTCGACCGCCGAACGTCGCCCGAACAAGGAGAGGGACCGACTTTGGCGGAAGTCGTGACAGTGGTTGTGTGGTTGTGGCCGGGATGCTGCGGTTGCCAGGTTTATGGCTGGACGCTGCGGTTGCCAGATTGATGGGTTATTCCCATAGGAGGGAAACCGAACAACTCCCAGAATGTACCTTCAGACTCCTGAGGAGAAATATACAGCATCATGTCCCTTTAGTCAGGTCAGGCTGGAAAGATGGATGAGCTCAGGATTATGGGGGATGGTAGTTGTGAATACAGGGCCTTGTTTAACAGGGCCTTGGTCTCTCTTCACAGCAGCATAGACAGATGAAGCTAGACTGAGAGTAGGTTTGGCTGCGTATAGACCACTCTGTCACACACTGACAGGCTGGATCATTGACTCATAGGCAATGTAATCCAACAGTTGTGCTCCTCCAGAAATGTGAACTATGGCAGATATGAGAGGGGTGCAGGTTGTGTAAGATTCTAATAGTCTGCTGGCCTGCTGTGTGGCCTAGCTGTGCTGAGGCAGTTTAAACAGATAATACATCTCCCCCATATGGTACACACACATACACGCCAGCACACACACACATACACGCCAGCACACACACACATACAAGCCAGCACACACACACATACACGCCAGCACACACACACATAAACGGCAGCACACACACACACACATACACGCCACCACACACACACATACACGCCAGCACACATTGCACCCGTACACGCACTCACACGCACACACACACTCCATCTCCTCCCTCGCATGGCAGGTTGACTGTGTTTACCCCATCCCAGACACACGGCGATAAAGCATCCAGGTTCTCCAGAGTGTCCAGGCCAGGCATGGACACTCCTCTACCCCAGAAACCCTCCCCTATCCAGGGGAGCTGCACTTGACCAAGGGCCCCCTCCTCTGGAGAGCATGGAGAGTCCTGGCTGTCTGATGTGTATTCCTCTGTGAGTGTGGCTGTGTGTTTAGTTATTAAAAGGTTGACTTTATGCAAAGTGACAGTGATGATGATACATTATCCTTCTCCAGGACTCACAGAGATAAACACTGTTGTGGCTGTGAGCCACCGTGATGATTTACACTGTTTTGGTCAGTCGAGGTTAAAGTGAGGAGCTCAGCGAAAAGGTATTTTTCCTCTGTATAAATGTGTGTGTGTCTATGTGTGTGTGTGTGCTTGCGCTTTTGTGCGTGTGCTCATGCGTGTTTGTGTCTGTGTGTGCGTGTGTGTTCATACGCTCGCGCGCGCGTGTGTGTGTGTGTGTGTGTGCGTGCGTGCGTGCGTGTGTGTGAAATATGACACTGAAAACGGTTGTATTTCATTATGTGACAGGGAAGGAAATGTCTCTGATAGTGAAACAATAGTGTTGGTGAGGTTAGCTAGTGTGTGAGAGAGCTACTTAAAATACTAACATTCAGCTCTGAAACTGGAACCAAAATATGGGGACTTGAAGAAGACTAGAGGGGTATCCTATGAAGCAGGTTTGAGGAGTTAGTGAGGTAACTTTGGTCAACTCTGAGTTAAACTCGGAATAACCGGTCATACGAAAGTGTTTCACCTTTTAGCCAGGTACATTTCTATGGCAACAAATCCTTCAGAACTAACTCACGGCTAACTCCACTTACCCTGAATGAAATGACTGAGCCGCTAGTCGAGAACCAATTCAATCAGATTCCCTCCCTCTTGCAAAGATTGCGTCATTGTCCCCTTCATTTGAGGAAAAGGACTGAATAAATATGTTATTAATCCCCCACAAAATTGTGTGTTTTAAAATAGTAATTTTTAAATATATCACAGAATGCATTGTAAACTTCACGCAATGCAATTATTGTGTATGACTTAATAATACAACTGATGAAAGGAGTGGGGAAAAAGGTGCTTGTGCCATTGATGACAACCCCAAAGCACTGCCAAAGCACACAAAGCACACCAAAGCACACAAAGCACACAAAGCACACCAAAGCACACCAAAGGAGTCATTAACGATAAGTAATACAATAAAGATGGCACTTCTAAAAGGCTATTTCACACCATAGCCTGCTGAATTTTCAATATAACTTTTGTTTGATTTTGATTTTGGCAGAAATTAAAATGTGACACTTACTCGCCCAATAATTGATGTTTCAGCGTTGTCACAATGAAGAGTTGGGCGTTCGACTAGCCATGTGCATGCACACCAGTTAGCGGCAGGCGGACCAGCAATATCCACCGTCATAGTACGGATGAAGCCTAAGCTGGAATGTGAAGCTAACTGAAGCTGGTTAGCTTTAGAAAACCCTGAATAGATCTAGCTTGCTTTGTAGAATACCCCTCAGACATTGGTCAAAATGTCATCAACCATTCTCTCTTAATATCTTAATAAGTAAGTTTGGTATAAACTAAGTACGTTTGGTATCTTTTCCACAACAGAGCATACATAAAAAGTTGTATAAAAATAAACTATTACAATTTCATGGGACTCATCAATACAAATCAAATCAAATCAAATGTATTTATATAGCCCTTCTTACATCAGCTGATATCTCAAAGTGCTGTACAGAAACCCAGCCTAAAACCCCAAACAGCAAGCAATGCAGGTGTAGAAGCACGGTGGCTAGGAAAAACTCCCTAGAAAGGCCAAAGCCTAGGAAGAAACCTAGAGAGGAACCAGGCTATGAGGGGTGGCCAGTCCTCTTCTGGCTGTGCCGGGTGGAGATTATAACAGCACATGGCCTAGATGTTCAAATCAAAATACAGCCAAACAGAGCACAGCGCTTCCTCTACAAATCCACTAATTAATCTACTCCATCTAAATCACATTTTAAGTTTTAATGTACCTTCATACTAAATGGTACACTGTGCCATTGAGCCACATATAGTGCTGTACACACTGCCTTCCACTGCCCAGAAGTGCTTAGCAGTGGGTACTTGGGTAGTGGGACTGTAATGGCATTCTTAGTTAATGGAGGAGGTCTCTACTGCTGTGCGTTGGAGCACAAAATGGATCCTCTCTGAAATGAAGCCTTGTTTCCTCCTGATGTCTGCCCTCTGGGCTCCAAATGGTGGATACAGTCTGCTTTGCTCAGACTGATGCACTTGAAGTGGAGGTACTGTAAGACATTAAACTTCAGCTGCTTTCTGATATATGTCCTGTATATGGTATGTTGTATATTTGGTATGTTGTATATTTGGTATGTTGTATATTTGGTATGTTGTGTATTTGGTATGTTGTGTATTTGGTATGTAAAATGTGAAATTAGCATGACTTGTACTACAGGTATAGGATCTTAATATTTTTTTGCTGTTTTGCTACAGCAGGAAAATAATCCTGCAGCAACAGGAAATGTGAATTATTACATGGATTATAATTAATGGACATTTTCGTAGTGGTTGATACATTTTTCGTAACAGAAAATCAAGTCTGAAATGTAAAAGTGGAAATTACAAACTTCAGAAGCCTTTTTAAAACTCAAATACACTACATTGCAGGAAAGTTATCCTGCAACAGGGTGATCAAATAAAGATCCTACATCTGTATAAAACGATAAGCCTGATATTAAATATGTATCTGTATGCGTGCAGTATGTCGGCATCTGTACATGTCCGTGTGTGTGTGTAGTTATATGCATGCGTACTTGTACGTGTGTGTGTAGATGCATGCTATTGTACGCGCAACGCTACATGCTTGCTTGGATGCGTGTGTATGCGGTAAAGGAGGAGCAGCTCGCTGGGCCGTATGTTGGGTGTCTGGGGCCGAGGCGGGCCGGTCCGGGGAAGTGTTTATGCTATGCTATGATTAACACCGTCCAGGTGCTCTGTTGGCAGGCCTGGCCGCCCACCGCCCACTGTTGCTGCTGCTTGAGACACACACATTTCCCCATCGTGGCTGGGCCCAGTCATCCATATTTACAAAGCTGGATGAGCCAACACGCTGAACTATTGACCACTATTTATTCTTATTCTCAGACTGTCTCATAAACGATGCTTCTTCACTGACAGAGAGATGGAGAGGGGGAAGAGAGGAGAAGAGAGGCCAGTGAGGTGTAGGCAGCTGGGGGGGAGTTAGAATTCCGCAATGAAACAGAGTGTAAGTAAAGAGGGTGGAGGGGATGGAGAGGAGATGGGGGGTGAAATAGAGAGAGAGAGAGAGAGCGAGGGAAAGAGACCAAGGGAGAAAGAGACGGAGGTGTGTGTGTCGGGCTCCCTAGCTGTGACGGTCTGCTTCAGAGGGAACGAGCTGAGGATGGATGCCACAGACAGCGCTCAGACGGCGTTGAGCATTTCATTAACCCTATCTCCCCTGGTCTAGACAGGAAGGACCAGGCCTGGCCCCACACAACCATTGCCCTGTTGAGGGAGCTGATCTTGGGGCTGGGTCAGCGCTTGCCGAGCCCCTGGGAGGCAGCATGCTGTTTGTTTTGCCCTAGTTGTGTACTGTATGTACCCACAGTCTGTTTGTTCAAAATGGCTTATTCATGCTTCAGCTCTATTCACAGGATTCTCACACTGAGCTTTCTCAGAAGAGATGTCTGTCCTCATGTTTGCTGATTGGTCCCAGAGCCGAGAAACTGTCAGAGACTGAGGTCAGAGTGAGGAGAGAAGAGGACAAGAGGAGAAAGGAGAGGACAAGAGAAGAGAAGACAAGAGGAGAGAAGAGAAGAGAAGAGAAGAGAGGAGTAGAAGAGGAGAAGAAAGATGGATAGGAGGAGGAAGGGAAGGAGAGCAGAGTGGGGAGCTGAATCAATAGTCCAGAGAATCTGCATTCTTCCACTGAACTGTCTGACTCAGTGATAAGTGTTCCTAATTGTGTAATCACTGGCATTGGTATGAGTAGTTGTGTAATAACAGTCGTTTAACACAATATCTCATCTCACTCCCACTCAGTGTATCAGTACGTATTCACACCTGTTTTCTTGACGTCTTATTGGAATAACTCACTTTTTGGCATCGGTTTGTGTTTAACATTGTACATTTTTGTGACACCAAATAATTTCATCACCATATGTTTTTTGCCAAAACTCAGTTTAGGTACTATTCATAGGTTATAATAGAATGATATGATATGAAGCTAAACATATTAGCATGTTTAGTTAATTTACTGTAAGTTAACTGATGTGTTTGTAATTTCGGGGTACAGTAGAATATTGACATCAGACCTTAGTATTTTTCTGTAAGAGAGAAGGGAGAGGCCCTTTGATCTGCGGCCTATAGAGTATCAGCCCTATCCCTGCTGCAAAGGCTTCTGGGATGCTGGAGGAACCACAGGTCCAGAGAAAACACACTCCAAGCCTACTCTTTGAGCACTGGATTTTACAAGCCAAACAAGTGGTCGGGCCTTCCCCCATGTCAAATAAATATGATGTCAAACAGATAGTCATCAGCCGTGGGTTTTAATTGTCAGACAGGAAGATTGGATTTGATTTCCGAGGGAGATACTCTGAATGATAGGTTGTCCTATTTTACAAAGCTTTAACTATAAGCAAGCAAGAGCTTGAACTGATGTGAGTGAAATCCATAACCGTAACATATCTCCTTCAATTTATGATTATGGTATAGTTAGAATTATTTTAGCCTTATTTAAAGATGCGGTCCGGGATCTTAAGCACTTACAAATGCAAATTGGAATTCGTATAAAAAAACAAACAAACGTGGTACACAATTGTGCTACATTTTTGGGGACCCGTTTTGGCTAGTGAACATTACCTTCAAAACTACTGGCTGAAATTATACAAAACCATCACTTTAATTCCAGATGTAAGGACTAGTGTGAGGTGACTGAGTATACCTACACACACTTTTCTTAGAGAAAACCAGAAAACCATCACCCACCAGAAATATGATATAAACGCCTACTACATGGCAGCGTAGTCATTACAGCCACAATATCTTCACGCTCCCCAGTCTGTGCCAGAGAAACACATATTACAACCTGTTTACAACTGTCCCATAGACCTGGAGCTCTGGCACTGAGGGAAGACTGTGCTCTTCTGATTAAACCACACCAGTCATGTGTTTACTCCTGGCTAAGTGGAGGTCACAGATATTTTTTCTTTCGTTTTTCCCCAATAAATCTCTTTCCGGGCCAGGGGAGCGGAGGAGAGTGGAGGGGCAGAGCAGAGGGAGAGGGGCCCCGTGCTCGGTGGTCCTCTATAGTCGGCACTGGGGAGAGCAGGAGCAAAAAAAATAAACTCTCTCTTCTGGAAAAGGGTGGGCGATGCCACTCTGCGACGGGGGATGGCGGGCTCTGGTGAGTGTTACTGAGCTGTCACTGCTTCTCCCAACAGCCCCCCCCCCTTGTCCCTCTGGAATGGGCCGGGCCAACAGGACAGGGGTGGGGTCAGAGCCAGAAGCATTCCCTGCATTCCGTATGGCCGGCAGTGAAGAGGGAGGTACACACCACACACCACACACACCAACAAGCTCTCACAGTCTCATTGCATAATTATATCCACGTTTCTCCAAACATAACATTTTTAAGTTGCTCCAAACATCACATTTCTATTTTGGACACCCTGGGTTGACTCCTCCTGCACAGCATTGTTCCGTTTCTTCAAACGTCTCATTTCGAAGTTAAGGGTTAAGGTTTGGGATAGGGTTAAAACCAATTGAGCTTAGGCATTCATTCCGAATGGTTAAGGTAAGGGTTAGGGTATGGAACAGTGTTAAAATAAAAATGAGTGTCCACCACTGGGATTGAACACGCGACTGATCCGTGTGTGATCCAGAGTCATGCGATTACCCCCATCCCCCATCCCCATTCATAACACCTTAGCAAAACAGTTATAGCACCCACTGTTGTTCCTAGTGTCCGGTATTGAAGGCATTTCCCGACGACCTCAGGACAAGGATAGACATCCAATTTCACTCTTGAGTGATCTGCCTGACGCACACACACACACACACACACACACTGCTGTTACTGGCCAAGGCCACCGGGGCAGGCCACATGTCACCACTGTCAGATTCAACAGGACAGAAAGCTAATCTAAACCAGCCCCAGCCTGCACCACTCTCTCCCTCGCTCCCTCTCACTCTCACTCTCCCTCTCTCTCTCTCCCTCGCTCCCTCTCACTCTCACTCTCCCTCTCTCTCTCTCCCTCGCTCCCTCTCACTCTCCCTCTCTCTCCCTCGCTCCCTCTCACTCTCCCTCTCTCTCTCTCCCTCGCTCCCTCTCACTCTCCCTCTCTCTCCCTCGCTCACTCTCCCACTCTCCCTCTCTCTCTCTCCCTCGCTCCCTCTCACTCTCCCTCTCTCTCCCTCGCTCCCTCTCACTCTCCCTCTCTCTCCCTCGCTCCCTCTCACTCTCCCTCTCTCTCCCTCGCTCACTCTCACTCTCCCTCCCTCTCCCTCGCTCACTCTCACTCTCCCTCTCTCTCCCTCGCTCCCTCTCACTCTCCCTCTCTCTCTCTCCCTCGCTCACTCTCACTCTCCCTCTCTCTCCCTCGCTCACTCTCACTCTCCCTCTCTCTCTCTCCCTCGCTCACTCTCACTCTCCCTCTCTCTCCCTCGCTCACTCTCCCACTCTCCCTCTCTCTTGCTACACATGCACGTACACACACACAGACACACAAAACACACATACATACGATCCAACAGACAACAACAATTACATAGAAGTAAACAAGCCCCCTCATCCTGCAACTAGCTCTCACAGTCTCATGTCAGAATTAGACGGTCATCCATGTTTCTCAAATGTCACATTTCAAAGTTATTCCAAACGTCAAATTTCAAAGTGTTTAAGGTTAAGTTTAGGCATTAGCTCCACATTTTTAAGGTTAGGGTTAAGTTTAGGCACTACTGTAACTCCAAAGTCTTAAGGTTAAGCATTAACTCTGAATGGTTAAGGTAAGGGTTAAGGTATGGGATAGGTTTAAAACTAAAATCGAAAAAACAACTTTCGATCGCTGGATTTGAATTTGCAACCTTTGAAATCAGGGGCAGATGTTTACAGAATCAGAGGCAGATGCTTACGCCCATCTGCCATCATAGTCAACAATGCCCTAGCAAAACCAAAACCTACTTGAAGGTAACAGCGCTCACTGAGTCCGATTTCCACATCATCTCCTGATGTCCTCAGACATGGATGGACGTTGAATACCGACTTGTATCACGGGTGACCTGGCTGTATCCTAAGCCCTGGGAGAACGAGGGAGTGAGAAAGAGAGAGAGAGAGCCAACGATAGAGAGACAGAGAGTGCACACAGCTGCTCAGCATCTTGCTGCGGCAGTTCTTAATGGACTTGACGTGCTCTGACAAAATCCATTTTCTGATGGAGCTGTGATTACAATGATAGGCCTGGAATTATGATTTTGGCTCCTCGTGGGGTTGGTGTGTGCACAGCTCTCTCTCTCTCTCTCTCTCTCTCTCTCTCTCTCTCTCTTTCTCTCTCTCTCTTACACACACACACACACACACACACACACACACACACACACACACACACACACACACACACACACACACACACACACACACACACACACAGTGTTTAGTGAACTTCAGACAGGCTTTACTGTGCCTATTCCTAACACTTCAGACCTCTCAGGGGATCCACAGGGATCAGTTTTAAGAGCTCTCTAATTCCCCAACAGAAGAATGGATATGTTTAACACTTTACAGACACCGTGCCAAATGATTGGCATCCACATGTGTACAAGGGGCATAGGCACTGGGAAGCTGGGCCCACCCAATCAGACTGAGCAACAACCCCAAAAAATCCTGGACATGATTTGTCTTTTTACCTAAACATGCAAACACCATCAGATAGAATCCATAACAAGCAGTGCACAGGGTTAGATGAAATATAACAGAACTGATTAACTTGAATGACGTTCAATCTCACGGCATGGGTTGCCAAAAATAACTTACTGAAAGCCACACCCCCGAATAAGGCACGAATATGACTGTATTCAGGCATATGTCACTGTGCTTATATGGCTATACGCACCATGCCACTGCCTATTTCATGTGTTCATTTAGTGAACAAGACAGCTCATAATCCAATGCCTTTATCACAGTCAACACCTATATGTTTGTTTTAATTAGCTTTAAACATGTTCATTTTTGTGTAGAATAACATGAGATGAGCTATGAAACTGCACATTTTCCTCTCTGCCCCATGGCAAAATGTGTGGAAATGACCTTCAAAACAGCAAATCTTTCTCTTTGCCCCAATGGCGAAATGTGTAAAATTGTTAGCTGCAGGCACCAATGAATTTCTGGCTATGCCACTGCTCTATACTGTATGCAATGAGACTTCACAGTGTGTTTTGCGTTTGTGTGAAACAATGTGGAGAAATTTAGTTTTGTTGAAAGGTAGACGCTGTACACAAAGCATGCTGACTAATAGGTATGAGCATCTGGAGTCGTTTGCTTGTGTCACTGTATTTTCCTTATTGTTTGATGAAACTTCTCATTAGCAGTGATCAGTGAGATGAGAGTGACCTTCTGCACCCGAGTCAGACGGAACACAAACCAACTGGGCATTTAGCACTAACTCCACAAAGCTCTTGTGGCATAATTGGACTCATTTGAGATGTTCGGGTTTTGAGAGAGCTGCAGCATAGCCATGGTGAGATACATTTTTCCATCCCTTCTCATTATATATCCACATCTTTGATCTAATCTCCTCAAACGTTGCTCGCTGATGTTTCACAATGATACATTTGTGACGGCTGTGAACACACATTGCTAACCCAGGAGCATGATAGTTTCCAGTCGTCTCAGCTCTGAAGAATGCCTCGGTTTACTCCAGTGTGGTTCAGGCCTCCATGTTGCAACATTAAAGCCTCTTTTGTGTGGGAGACCTATTCTTATGACTCTTACAGATGTAGGATCTTAATTTGAGCATGTTTGCAACATCAGGAAAATAATCCTGCAGCAACAGGAAATGTGAATTACTATGTTGATTATTTCATGAATGGATCTTTTTTGTAGGGGTTGATACATTTTTCATTAAAATCAAGTCTGACATTTTAAAGTGGAAATGACAAACTTTACAAGCCTTTTTAAACCTTGAATACAAAACAAGTTTACATTTCCTGCTGTGCAGGGAGATTCTCAGCAACAAGAGTGATCAAATTAAGATCCTACATCTGTACTTTCATTCTCCGTTTCTTTCCATTTTCTTTGTTTGTTTTAGGTTTAGATTCTCTCGATCCACCCTTGGTGGTGTATTGTCGAAGGTTTTTGTTGTCAGAGATTTTTGCTATAACATTTATGTTTATCACATTAATTAATGACTGAAATTACAGTAATTTAACGGAATTACATTAAACAACTGTAAATTGTTCCATTTGACATCCATAGTGTAAATAGAGAGCTTACAAACAGCTGATCACGTGAAGTGAATGTTTTTGTTGGGATGTTTGTGTGCTATTGACCAGAAGTGGTGTGTGTATGGGGATGTATACCCATTTATTTTGGGCCATCATCAGTTTCTGATATGGTCATTAGCAGTGTCATCATGTGTGTGACAGTCGTTATTTATATATTTCCATTTAGCGCTGATTGGATAATGTACCATTCCCAGGACACAGAAAAAACCTTGTGTCATAATGCCCTCAGACATTGTCCTGGCTATCTTATCTGCCACTGGCGCGGCGTGTGTCCGTGTGTCTGCTCTGGGGTCGTTGGCAGGGCAATGGCCATGTCCTCAGTGCCTGAGGGGAGGTGAGGAGGGGTCATTCTCTGCCCTTAGGCTGACACACACACACACACACACACACACACACACACACACACACACACACACACACACACACAGAGAGAGAGAGAGAGGGGCTATCTCTCCCTGTGCTCTCTCTGCTGAGGGTCTGAGTGTTCAGCAGCAGTCCTCTCCCCAGCCCCCTTCCCAGTCCTCTCCCTACACTCTCCCCAGCCATCTCCCCAGCCCTCTCCCCAGTCCTCTCCCCAGTCCTCTCCCCAGCCCTCTCCTCAGCCCTTTCCCCAGTCCTCTCCTCAGCCCTCTCCCCAGCCCTTTCCCCAGCCCTGTCCTCAGCCCTCTCCCCAGTCCTCTCCTCAGCCCTCTCCCCAGCCCTTTCCCCAGCCCTGTCCTCAGCACTCTCCCCAGTCCTCTCCCCAGCCCTGTCCTCAGCCCTCTCCCCAGTCCTCTCCCCAGCCCTGTCCTCAGCCCTCTCCCCAGTCCTCTCCCCAGCCCTCTCCCCAGTCCTCTCCCCAGCCCTCTCCCCAGCCCTTTCCCCAGTCCTCTCCTCAGCCCTCTCCCCAGCCCTGTCCTCAGCCCTTTCCCCAGCCCTTTCCCCAGCCCTGTCCTCAGCCCTCTACCCAGTCCTCTCCTCAGCCCTCTCCCCAGTCCTCTCCCCAGCCCTGTCCTCAGCCCTCTCCCCAGTCCTCTCCCCAGCCCTCTCCTCAGCCCTCTCCCCAGCCCTTTCCCCAGCCCTGTCCTCAGCCCTCTCCCCAGTCCTCTCCCCAGCCCTCCCCTGCATTCTGAATGTTATCCTTTGGGCTCCTAATTGCCTGTAATTTGCTTGTTGAAAGAATCCCCAGCTTGTCTGGCCCTGTAACGTGGGGTAACCCGAGAGCCCCGGAGGGGGAGGTGGAGTGGGGAGAGGGGAGAGGGGGAGGAGAGGAGGTGGAGGAAGAGGAGGAAGAGGAGGAAGAAGAAAGGGGGAGGAATTAGGGAGGAGAATAAGTGGAGGAAAGCAGGACAACTAGAAGGGGAGGATGAAAGGCTGGTTTGTTCAACACAGAGACTCATATAGTCAAAAAGGTCTGCATGGCTGTCATAGGAATTGAAGTCTATGAAGAGACGTGCGTTTGTGTGTGTGTGACTGAATATGATACAGTGCTAACATTAAATGTCATCTCCCATGAATGATGCAGCGCCCCCCTTGGGCCAGTTGAGATATTACGTGTGACCAACACATTTCAGTTAATTACTCTAGCTCCCGCCTTGGGCCAGTCAGTGTAATTTTGTAAATGCCAGATCTCCATGGCAACACGTCAAAGTCAGGCCAGTGCTGTCTGAGATATCGCGTGTGACTAAAGTACGATCAAAAAGACGACGGAGACAGATCAACAGTCCCCTCCCTGATTTCATCGTGGGGGACAACAAAGCAAAGACTAGAAGTGTGACTTGCTTCTGCTAAGATTGATCCATTTAACAAAAAATAAGCGAATATATCCAGCTATTTGTCCAGGCTGTACCATGGACGGTGGCATCATGGATAGGTCAGGTGGAGGAGGACGTCCGCGTGTCCTGGACGTTCCAGCTCAGACACATGGGCAGGGTCTGAACATTGTATTCATTGTTGAATTATGAGTACATTAAATAAATAAATAAATAAAACACAATACATTTGAATTGAACCATTGCAAATTGTGGTGCGTGTGCTTTAGTGTGTGTGTGTTTGTTTCCAGTGTCCCTCTGGGTGGCAAAATAATATCATCCAGCTGTCATGTTGAATATGGCGTCATTGTTGTCAAGGCGACACAACCAGGACACTAGTATTTTTTGGACTGACCATTTGGAAACCTCCACCCTGGTTAGGGGTTGGCACACACACACACACACACACACACACACACACACACACACACACACACACACACACAGAGAGAGAGAATGCCCTGTGATGTTCTCCTCCGCTGTGTGACAGAGCATGGCATGGCCTGGTGGGCAGGATGTGAGGTTCTGCTTGTTTGTTTGAATGTCCTGTGGTAAGGGAGAATGAGCGCCTGCCTGCTCTTCTTGTTGTGTCATACATTTTGCACTTTAGGAAGTCAATGAGAACCAATCCTCTTTCACAACTACAACATGGATATCCACTGGGGAGTTGAGACATTTCTGAACGATCAGCTCCCATTCCAGACCACTGAGCTATCAGATTCAGAGGAACAGAAATAATCTAACCACACGTCGTAGTTCCAGGTCGTATATCCACCAGGGAAGCCTTAACTATGAACTATTGTCATTGAGCCGCCCCAAATCTATCCCAGAAGCAGAGTCCTAACCCCAACCCTAACCACCGACTACAGACATACAGGGTACAGTAGTTTAGGCGACTACTCTGAGTTACCCTGCTCTCTTTCATCTTAAGGGTCAACATCTGTCCACATCCTCATGTTTGACAGTTGGAATCAGGGGCAAATTGTGTCATTTCCTCCCCTCTGCAGCCCAGTGTGTACCAGGCCTGATTCTACATTACAGTATAACAACAGGCCTGCAGGTAGTTGTGGAGGTGCTACTTTTACTGTACTGTATGTGATGTTAATTGGTCTATAATGTTAATCGCTCTACAACACACAGTGGTCTGAATAGAGGCATTAAGCAGAACCTGGACAGAACTTGATGACTCTGCTATATCTCTCTCTGCTTATTTTTCCCGATCCTCCCTGTGTTCTTCCGTTACAGTTGGGTCAGGTATTTTATTGTTCTCCTTCTCTGTTTCTCAGTCACTTCTTTCCCCCGCCCTCACCAGCAGCAGCTAGTGTTTCCATGGCCAGTCCTAGCTGTGTTTTGGCCCAGTGTATTGTGGGGCTGGTTTACAGTTTACAGTCGGCCTGTTTGTCAGTCTTTTATACTCCCTGAAACAGGGACCACCCAGGAGGATGTGGGGTGGAGGTCATAGGCTCTCTCTCTCTCTGAGTGTAGGTTGTTTAATAGTAGTCTGTGAGCTCAGAGAGCCTTGTCTCTTGGCAGGAGCCGAGCCCTGTCTTGTCCTAACACACAGCCACTGTTTACACTCTGGGGTTCTTCTATTCTGAAATTACAAATTCTCGTTGTCCTCATATCCCTGCTATCCCTATGGGACGGCCCTAACACCCCATTCCTCCGCCCTAAAGTAGTCCTCTAAAACTTCCTGGTTGCCACGGAGAAACACTGGGTTGTCACGAAAGGATGACTCGTTGTTTTCCCCATTGTTTACTCTGTTTGGCGATGGTGACATCCAGGGAATTCTTGGTGACAAATGTAATGTTGAGAATCATTTTGCGTCACTATCACTAAGTGATGCATGTACGTGAATAACTAGGCCAATGGTGAGTCACTAGGTTCAGACCATCATGGGTTTTTCCCATCACACAGACTGATTGTATCCACTGAGACTAATGTAATGCTTAGTATTACCCTCGTATAATGGACAAAGTGATGGTGATGAAGAGGTGGTTAGAGAAGTTCTCTGAATTGCTAACCAAAATACATAGTTAGTACTTGCATCTTGAAAACTGTTCATTCCAGAAAGTAGAAGCATATTGACAGTGTTGTTTGCCAGGTAGGTAGTCGCTTCCTGCTTGTCCAGGTCTGGTATAACTTACAGAGACTCTTTTGATCAACAATGGCATGTCAATTCCTTGGGGGTTGGAAAAAGCACTCAAACTCGCCAATTGCATTCGACATCAGCATAATTTCCCTCTCAATCGCGGAAAATCCATTCTAACTCACTGTGGGAATGTAACAGATGCACACACACCACATAGGCTACATGCTACTCTGCCTTCTGTAAACACGCACAAACACAAGCATATACAAACATACACACACACACACACACACACACACACACACACACACACACACACACACTTACACTTACACACAGACAAACACATTTATTTTGACATGTGTGAGATCACCCTCCCCTTGGTAATGAGTACTGTGATTGCTTTGGGTAAATGATAACTACATACAGTATTTCACTTCTGCTGCTTTACTGTACAGACACACACACATGCAGTGCATTCGGAAAGTATTCAGACCCGTTGACTTTTTCCACATTTTGTTACGTTACAGCCTTATTCTAAAATTGATTAATAAATACAAAATCATCATCAATCTACACACAATACCCCATAATGACAAAGCGAAAACATGTTTTTAGAAATGTTTGCAAATGTATAAAAAATAAAAAACAGAAATACCTGATTTACATAAGTATTCAGACCCTTTGCTATGAGATTTGAAATTGAGCTCAGGTGCATCCTGTTTCCATTGATCATCCTTGAGGTGTTTCTACAACTTGATTGGAGTCCACCTGTGGTAAATTCAATTGATTGGACATGATTTGGAAAGGCACACACCTGTCTATATAAGGTCCCACAGTTGACAATGCATGTCAGAGCAAAAACCAAGCCATGAGGTTGAAGGAATTGTCCGTAGAGCTCCGAGACAGGATTGTGTCGAGGCACAGATCTGATGAAGGGTACCAAAACATTTCTGCAACATTGAAGGTCCACAAGAACACAGTGGCCTCCATCATTCTTAAATGGAAGAAGTTTGGAACCACTAAGACTCTTCCTAGAGCTGGCTGCCCGGCCAAACTGAGCAATCAGGGGAGAAGGGCCTTGGTCAGGGAGGTGACCAAGAACCCAATGGTCACTCTGACACAGCTCCAGAGTTCCTTTGTGGTGATGGGAGAACCTTCCAACAGGACAACCATCTCTGCAGTACTCCAGCAATCAGGCCTTTATTGTAGAGTGGCCAGACGGAAGCCATTCCTCAGTAAAAGGCACATGACAGCCCGCTTGGAGTTTGACAAAAGGCACCTAAAGGACTCTCAGACCATGAAAAACAAGATTTTTCTGATCTGATGAAACCAAGATTGAAGTCTTTGCCATCAATGCCAACCGTCATGTCTGGAGGAAACCTGGCACCATCCCTACGGTGAAGCATGGTGGTGGAAGCATCGAGCTGTGGGGATGTTCTTTAGCAGCAGGTACTGGGAGACTAGTCAGGATTGAGGGAAAGATGAACGGAGCAAAGTACAGAGAGATAATTGATGAAACCTGCTCCAGAGCGCTCAGGACCTCAGACTGGGTCGAAGGTTCACCTTCCAACAGGACAATGACCCTAAGCACACAGCCAAGACAAAGCAAGAGTCGCTTCGGGACAAGTCTCTGAATGTCCTTAAGTGGCCCAGCCAGAGCCCGGACTTGAACCCGATCGCACATCTCTGGAGAGACCTGAAAATAGCTGTGCAGCGACGCTCCCCATCCAACCTGACAGAGCTTGAGAGGATATGCATAGAAGAATGGGAGAAACTCCCCAAATACAGGTGAGCCAAGCTTGTAGCGTCATACCCAAGAAGACTCAAGGCTGTAATCGCTGCCAAAGGTGCTTCAACAAAGTACTTAGTAATGGGTCTGAATACTTATGTAATTGTGATATTTCTGTTTTTATTTTTGTCATTATGGGGTATTGTGTGTAGATTGATGAGGGGGAAAAAATATTGAATCCATTTTAGAGTAAGGCTGTAACGTAACAAAATGAATACTTTCCAAACGCACTGAACATGCACACACACAGACACACACGCGCGCACACACACACCCACACACACACACACACACACACACACACACACACACACACACACCCACACACACACACACACACACACACACATACACAGCTGCTGTACTGTAAGAGAGTTGATAGCTGATGAGAGTTGTCCAGGGCTGCAGTATGGAGGGTGCCAGTAGAAACAGAGAGATGTTGTGTTTGGACGCTGCTCCGTGTCTCTGACTGTAATACAGCCGGATGTCAGGGTGGAAGTTACCGCAACTTAATTGGACACTGACTGAGACGGCACACGTTTGGCCACCTGGCCCACTGTGATGTCATTTTGGCTCACATACACACACTTACACACTCACACACTTGCATACAGTATGCGCAAACACACACTGATCACTGAGACCTAGCATATGTATGCTTATTTTGGCTCTGGAAGTGACTCCTTGATCAGAATGGAGGTTTTCTGAACCAATGGCCGCAGGGATAAAGAACTGGTGAGAAGACAGTGATTTGTTTTCAGTACATTATTCAGGTGAAATGAGTGTGTGCTTATCATGCCCATTAGTCTGTGTGGTATTCAGCACATTACATGTTCTAGTCTGAAGGCCTTCTCTCAGGAGAAAATAGACTGTCTTCCAACTTCAGGAAATGAGTCTTTATACAATTGACAGAACTCAAATGGTTTGTGTGTGTGTGTGTGTGTGTGTGTGTGTGTGTGTGTGTGTGTGTGTGTGTGTGTGTGTGTGTGTGTGTGTGAGAGAGAGAGAGAGCACATTATCATGTTCCCTGCTTGTTAGTGCATCGTAGACAATTCTAATCTGGATAGAGGGAGGAGAGGAGGTCTCGGTGGAGTTCCCTAATGACTCATTTGTTCTGTATCTCCAACCACTCAGGGAGGTTAACTGCTCCCCTTCTTCAGCCCCTGATTTCTGCACTCCTGTCACTAACTACATACACACATGCACATATGTATATTAGACGTACACTAGACATGCCCAAAGACAGCATGATTATATAGTGTGTAAGCATAGCATTTAGAATGTAATTTTGTTTCAAGCATTCACTGTAGAGAATGTTGTAGTCAATCTCTGGACAGTCAATAATTTTGTAACTTTTATGGGGGCAATCTTAGTAACATGGAGATAATATCCCTCCTCTCTCCATTGGTTGGTACAGGTCTTTCCTCCTACTAGGGGGTCTCTGCCTGGGGAGTTGGGTGGCGGTGGTGGTCAGTTAGCATAGCCTTCTGAAATGGCCCGAGTATGGAGCAGTCAGAGCAGAGCAGGAATCACTTATCTCCAAAAACCAAAAACCCTGAAATCTCCATCGCTAACTATAACATTTTCCGCCAAGATAGAACTGCCAAAGGGGGCGGTGTTGCAATCTACTGCAAAGAGAGCCTGCAGAGTTCTGTATTACTATCCAAGTCTGTACCCAAACAATTCGAAATTCTACTTCTAAAAATTCACCTTTCCAGAAACAAGTCTCTCACTGTTGCCGCTTGCTATAGACCTCCCTCTGCCCCCAGCTGTGCCGTCGATACCATATGTGAATTGATTGCCCCCCCATCTATCTTCTGAGCTCGTGCTACTAGGTGACCTAAACTGGGACATGCTTGAAACCCCAGCCATCCTACAATCTAAGCTTGATGCCCTCAATCTCACACAAATTATCAATGAACCTACCAAGTACAACCCCAAATCCGTAAACAAGGGCACCCTCATAGATGTCATCCTAACTAACTCGCCCTCCAAATACAGTGAGGAAAAAAAGTATTTGATCCCCTGCTGATTTTGTACATTTGCTCACTGACAAAGAAATGATCAGTCTATAATTTTAATGGTAGGTTTATTTGAACAGTGAGAGACAGAATAACAACAAAAAAATCCTGAAAAACGCATGTCAAAAATGTTATAAATAGATTTGCATTTTAATGAGGGAAATAAGTATTTGACCCCCTCTCAATCAGAAAGATTTCTGGCTCCCAGGTGTCTTTTATACAGGTAATGAGCTGAGATTATGAGCACACTCTTAAAGGGAGTGCTCCTAATCTCAGTTTGTTACCTGTATAAAAGACACCTGTCCACAGAAGCAATCAATCAGACCTATATCTATTCTACCCTGTCTTTCTAAGGTCTTCGAAAGGCAAGTTAACAAACAGATTACCGACCATTTCGAATCCCACTGTACCTTCTCCGCTATGCAATCTGGTTTCAGAGCTGGTCATGGTGTGACGACTGCCATGAGAGAGAGTGGACCAAAACGCAGCGGAGTTAGTGTTCATCATATTTAATTCTTAAACGGAACACTATACAATTACAAAACAAGAAACTGACAGCCAAACAGTCCTGTCAGGTGAAACACAATGACAGAAACATCTACCAATAGATGCACTTCTTTGCAAACCATTGGAAAACCTCCCTGGTCTTTGTGGTTGAATCTGTGTTTGAAATTCACTGCTCAACATTCTTACCCCTGAACTTATTTCAACTTGCCATAAATGGGGTTGAATATTTATTGATGCAATACATTTCAGCTTTTACAATTTTTATTAATTAGTAAAATGATCTTAAAACATTCCACTTTTACATTATGGGGTATTGTGTGTCACTGGCTTACAATTAAAATTTCTTAACTGACTTGCCTAGTTAAATAAAGGTAAAATAATATTTTAAAAAATACTCAGATACACAGAGGGCAGCTGTAAGGGCTGTCTGAAGAGAGAGTGGACCAAAACGCAGCGGAGTTAGTGTTCATCATTTAATATTTAATTGAACAACGTGAACACTATACAAAAACAAGAAAAGAGAAAACCGACAGCCAACAGTCCTGTCAGGTGCAAACACTAACAGAAACAATTGCCCACAAAACCCAAAGGAAAAACATGCTCCTTATGTGTGACTCCCAATCAGCAACAACGAGCTTCAGCTGTGCCTGATTGGGAGCCACACACGGCCCAAAACAAAGAAATATAAAAACATAGAAAAAGGAACATAGAACGCCCACCCAATGTAACACCCTGGCCTAACCAAAATAAAGAACAAAAAACCCCTCTCTACGGCCAGGGCGTTACAGTACCCCCCCCCCAAGGTGCGGACTCCGGCCGCAAAACCTGACACTGAAGGGGAGGGTCTGGGTGGGCCTTCTTACGGCGGCGGCTCAGGTGCGGGACGTGGCCTCTGCCCCACCCTTGGCGTCGCCCTCTTAGGTGGCGCACCTGGCCGCGCCGAAGGTCTGGTGGGCGACCCTGACTTCGCCCGGCTGGCGGACGACCCTGGCTGCGCCCGGCTGGCGGACGACCCTGGCTGCGCCCGGCTGGCGATGGTCCCTTGCTGCGGCGATGGCTGCGCCCGGCAGCTCCGGGCAGACGGGCCACTCTGGCAGCTCCGGGCAGACGGGCCACTCTGGCAGCTCCGGGCAGACGGGCCACTCTGGCAGATCCGGGCAGACGGGCCACTCTGGCAGCTCCGGGCAGACGGGCCACTCTGGCAGCTCCGGGCAGCTCCTGACTGGCGGGACCCACTGGAGGCCTAGTCCTGGGAGGTGGCACAGGACGGACCAGGATGGGGAGACCCACTGGAGGCCTGGTCCGAGGAGCAGGCACAGGACAGACCAGGATGGGGAGACCCACTGGAGGCCTGGTTTCGAGGAGGAGGCACAGGCTTAACCAGGATGGGGAGACCCACTGGAGGCCTGGTCCGTGGAGCAGGCACAGGACAGACCAGGATAGGGAGACCCACTGGAGGCCTAGTCCTGGGAGGTGGCACAGGACGGACCAGGATGGGGAGACCCACTGGTGGCCTGGTCCTTGCAGGAGGCACAGGATGGACCGGGTCAAGAAGACGCACTGGAGGTCTAGAGCGCACGGCCTGCACAACCCGTCCTGGCTCGATGCCCAACCTCCCCCGGCAGATGTTAGGAGCTGGGATGTAGCGCACCGGGCTCTCCACGCGTACTGGGGACACCGTGCGCTTTACCGCATAACACGGTGTCTGACCAGTACTGCGCTGCCTCCTGTAAGCACGGGGAGCTGGCTCAGGTCTCCAACCTGACTCTGCCACACTCCCCATGTGTGGGCTGCCTCTCGGGCTTCCTTCCCAGCCGTGTTCCCTCATACCATTGCCGTTGGTCCTCCTTTCCTGCTGCCTCCACTCTTCTGAGTGCCTCTACCTGTTCCCATGGGAGGCGATCCCTTCCGACCAGGATCTCTTCCCAAGTGTAGGATCCCTTGCCGTCCAGGATGTCCTCCCATGTCCAGTCCCTTCTTTCCCTGGTCCAGGATCCTTGCTCCTCCTGGCGCTGCTCCTTCATCCGCTGCTTGGTCCTTTTGTGGTGGGTAATTCTGTGACGACTGCCATGAGAGAGAGTGGACCAAAACGCAGCGGAGTTAGTGTTCATCATACATGCACGCACGCACACACACACACACAGACACACACACACACACCCTGCCAGGCCTGGGGTTGTGAGGTCACAGGGTTAAGACAAGCCAATTTCCAAAACAGTTGAGGAGACAGGAAACACAATATTTACCACGAGTGACAGGTGCCACACACAGAAACAGGCCAAGGAGCCTTTGTTTTTCTTTTTCCCTCTGCCTATATACACCAATGACAAGATGGGGAGTCTGCCATCATTTATTCTTGTACACACTGAGCAGGATTCATACTATGCCAGATATAATTTTACTATAGAAAATAAGATGCAAGAAGACAATTAGCATGCTGTATCTTTCTTGCATGATTATACTGTAAATGGGGAGTAGGAACTTATTTTGTTAGTTGATTGAAGCACAATATTGAACTGATATAATGTGTTGATTACATTGACTGCTATGGTTGGTAGGCATTTCATTTAATGTACAGTGCATTCGTAAAGTATTCAGAACCCTTTACTTTTTCCACATTTTGTTACGTTACAGCCTTATTTTAAAACGGAATAAATAAATAAAAACACAATACCCCATAATGACAAAGAAAAAACAGGTTTTCAGACATTTTTGAAAATGTATATAAAAAAACCCCGGAAATACTACATTTACATAAGTATTCAGACTTGATTTGGAAAGGCACACAGCTGTCTATATAAGGTCCCACAGTTGACAGTGCATGTCATTGTAAGGTTCTGTATTTATTTTCTTAGTCAACCTTGTGTTCCGTTTCGTTGTGTTCTCGAACGTAGCCTTGTTTCGTTGTGTTCTTGAACGTAGCCCTGTCTTTTTGTTAATTGATTTCACCTGTGTTAGTTACTCTCCTGGTTTCATCAGCTCCTTATTTAGTTCAGTTCATTCTGTTTGTGCCTTTGTGAGGTACTGTTCATTTTTGACTCTACTAAACTTTTTCCTAGCTCGTTTGTGAGAATCAGTTATAGCCTTCAGTCCTAGTTTTGATTCACCTGCCTGTTTGCCTACCTGTGTATGATCATTGTCTGCCTGTGACCACGATTCCTGCCTTCTGCGAAGGCGAAAAAAACACCTGCCGCGCTCTCCGCGTGAATCTACACCTTTTTCTCCTGAGTATTCATAACAGAATACCTCACCTAAAAACAGAATGGATTCAGCGGAGCTACAGCGGCGCCTAACCCAGCAAGAGGAGCGTATGGAGGAAATCTGCTATCTTCTCCGCTAGCCTATCCCTACTCCTCCGATGCCAGGTATCGTAACCCAGAGCCCTCCATTCATATCCATGCCTGGAAAATATGACGGTTTACCTGGGAAATGTGAGGGATTTCTGATGCAATGCAGCAAATACATTGAGCACAACCCCACTAACTTTGCCACCGACAAGAGCAGGATGGACTTTGTTGTCTCTACTCACAGGAAAAGCCCTGGATTGGGCCACCGCCATATGGACTGCCAACAGCACAGAACTCGGATCCGAGACCCATTTTCACACCCTCTTCAAAGCGGTATTCGATCACTCTTCCTCCGGTCATCCTATAGGAGACCTCCTCATAGAACTTCAACAAGGACGCAATTCAGCTGCTGAGTATGCCTTCAAGTTCCGCACCATGGCTGCAGGGAGTGGATGGTGTGAGCCACCAACATTGAGGACTCTGCCTCTGCAGTGCCACCCACCATACCATCTGAATACGCCCAGTAAAGCAATGTCTTCAGCAAAATCAAGTCCTCCACTCTGCCACCACATCGCCCAGGGGACTGTGCTATTGACTTACTCCCTGGAGTGTCCCCACCGAAGGGCTGTGTTTCCCCCCCATCTATCCTGGAAAATGAGGCAATGGAGAACTACATTGATGAAACACTCAAACGGTTATATTTGTCCTTCTTCCCCGGCTGCGTCCAGCTTCTTCTTCATTGGAAAAAAGGACGGTGGTCTCCGTCCATGTATTGATTACCGTTCCCTGAATGACGTCACAGTCAAGAACCGTTTCCCTCTGATCCCAGTGACCCTTGAACAAGTGGGCCGTGCCTTTATCAGCACACGAGGGCACTACGAATACCTGGTCAGGCCCTACGGCCTCACTAACATCCTCGCCGTCTTCCAATCCTTTATGAACAAGGTTTTCCAGGCTATGATTAACCGCTTTCTCATCATCTACATTGATGACGTCCTGATTTTGCATGTGCAAAAGGTTCTTCAATGGCTCCTTGACCATAACCGTTATGTGAAGACTGAAAAGAGCACCTTCCATGTAACCTCGGTAAATTTCCTCGGTTTCGTACTGACACCTGGCGCGGTCAGCATGGATGAGAACAAAGTCACCGCTGTCAGTAACTGGCCAAAATCCACCACCATTAAGGAACTCCAACGTTTCATTGGGTTCTCCAACTACTATCGCCGGTTCATTTGGAACTTCAGTTCTACTGCCGCTCCCCTCACTGTCCTTACCAGCCAAAAGACCCGGACCCTTCAATTTACTGATACCGCCCTGACTGCTTTCAACAACTTCAAATGCCTCTTCACCTCAGCTCCTGTCCTTCGCCTACCTGATCCGACCCTTCCTTTCACCCTGGAGGTGGATGCCTCCGAAGTAGGAGCCATATTCTCTCAGCGGGTGGGAACACCTCCAAAATCATATCCCTGTGCCTTCTTCTCCAGAAAGTTATCCTCCGCTGAGAGGAATTACGATGTGGGGAACATAGAACTCCTCGTCATCAAGCTAGCCCTCAAGGAGTGGTGCCACTGTTTGGAGGGCATACAGCATCCCTTTCTCGTCATAACAGATCATCATAATCTGGAATATATCAGAGGGGCCAAGAGATTAAACTCCAGACAAGCCCGCTGGGCTCTTCACATGCTTCCATTTTCATGTTACTTTCATCCCTGAAAAGAAAAGCTAAAAGCTGATGCTCTCTCCCACCAGTTTGACCTTCCGACCAGTAACTCAGACCCTACACCCATTCTTCCTTCCTCTTGCATTATGGGACCGGTACAGTGGGAGGTTCACTCTGCCATACAAGAAGCCCTAACCTCAGACCCGGCTCCTCCTGAGACACCAGCTGGGAGAAGTTACGTACCAGCAGCTGTTAGACCCCAACTGATGCAATGGTGTCGCACATCCTTGGGGTCAGGACGTCCGGGCATTAGACAAACCAGCCCGTAAGTTCTGGTGGTCCTCACTGGCATTTGACGTAAGGGATTACGCCCAAAACATCTGCGCCCAAAACAAAAGCCCTCGTCATCTCCCTTCCGGTAAGCTTCAACCATTGCCAATCCCTCACAGACCCTGGTCCCATATAGCTGTTGACTTCATCACAGACCTTCCTGAATCCTTTGGTAACAGCACCATCCTGGTCATAAACCATTTTTCAAAAATGTGTCTTCTGGTTCCTCTTCCTCATTTACCTAACGCCATGGAATTGGCTGAGTGTATGTTCCAGCAGGGGATCCGTCTGTATGGGATTTTGGAGGACATCGTCTCTGACCGCGGGCCCCAGTTTGTCTCCCGGGTGTGGTAAGCCTTCTGTGACCGACTGGGGGTCGCCCTCAGCCTCTCCTCTGGGTACCAGACCAATGGGCAGACGGAACGCCTGGTACGGTCCCAGCTGTCGACGACTGGTTTCGGCATAGTGAGCGGGTATGGGAGACCGCTCACCGGCATCTGAGGGAAGCCTCTAATACCCAGAAACGCTTTGCCGTTGACCTACGCCACTCTTTCACCCCGGACAGCGTGTGTGGCTCTCTACCAGAGACATCTGGCTCCGCCTCCCCTGCAAAAGGTTCTGTCCTCGCTTCATTGGTCACTTCAAGATAACCCATAGCATCAACTCTGTCACGTACCACCTCCAGTTACCCTGTCAGTATAATATCTCCTCGTCCTTCCATGTCTCTGTTAAAACCGGTCACCTACAGTCTCAACCCACAGTGCGCCCCCACCGTTGGACGTCGGAGGGAAACCTGCCTACGCCATTCAGGCATCCTTGATTCCAAACGCCTGAGAGGTTGCATTCACTATCTAGTGGACTGGGAAGGTTATGGGCCTGAAGACCAGTCCTGGGTCCCCAACCAGGACATCCTTGACCCAGAGATGATTCAGGCATTCCACCGTGATCATCCCGCTCCCCGACCTCTGGGTCGACCACTGGACATCAGCCTCGATGCAGAACATCGGGTCAGTCCACGACCTTGTCGAACCAGCCTGCCAGACCTGCCCTTGAGGCCGCTCCATTCACCGGTGCTGTTGGGTCATCAGGAGCCTCCCTTGGGGGAGGCTCGTTGTGTTCTTGAACGTAGCCCTGTCTTTCATTTTTGTTCATTGATTTCACCTGTGTTAGTTACTCACCTGGTCTCACCAGCTCCTTATTTAGTTCAGTTCATTCTGTTTGTGCCTTTGTGAGGTACTGTTCGTTTTTGACTCTACTAAGCCTTTTCCTAGCTCATTTGTGAGAATCAGTTATAGCCTTCAGTCCTAGTTTTGATTCACCTGCCTTTTTTAATACCTGTGTATGATCATTGCCAGCCTGTGACCACAATTCCAGCCTTCTGCGAAGGCAAAATAAACACCTGCCGCTGTAAGGGCTGTCTGAAGAGAGAGGGGACCAAAATGCAGCAGAGTTAGTGTTCAACATATTTAATTCTTAAACGGAACACTATACAATTACAAAACAAGAAACATGCTCCTTATGTGTCACTCCCAATCAGCAACAACGAGCTTCAGCTGTGCCTGATTGGGAGCCACACACAAGGAGCTGCCCGGATCAGCCGGAGTGGCCCGTCTGCCCAGATCAGCCGGAGTGGCCCGTCTGCCCGGATCAGCCGGAGTGGCCTGCCTGCCGGGCGTAACCATCGCCGCCCGCCAGCCGGGCGCAGCCAGGGTCGTCTGCCAGCCGGGCGCAACAAGGGTCGCCCGCCAGCCGGGCGAAGTCAGGGTCGCCCACCAGACATTCGGCGCGGCCAGGTGCGCCACCTAAGAGGGCGACGCCAAGGGTGGGGCAGAGGCCACGTCCCGCACCTGAGCCGCCGCCGTAAGAAGGCCCACCCAGACCCTCCCCTTCAGTGTCAGGTTTTGCGGCCGGAGTCCGCACCTTGGGGGGGGGGGGGGGGGGGGATTGGGGGATTGGGGGATTGGGGGGGTACTGTAACGCCCTGGCCGTAGAGAGGGTTTTTTTGTTCTTTATTTTGGTTAGGCCAGGGTGTTACATTGGGTGGGCGTTCTATGTTCCTTTTTCTATGTTTTTATATTTCTTTGTTTTGGGCCGTGTGTGGCTCCCAATCAGGCACAGCTGAAGCTCGTTGTTGCTGATTGGGAGTCACACATAAGGAGCATGTTTTTCCTTTGGGTTTTGTGGGCAATTGTTTCTGTTAGTGTTTGCACCTGACAGGACTGTTGGCTGTCGGTTTTCTCTTTTCTTGTTTTTGTATAGTGTTCACGTTGTTCAATTAAATATTAAATGATGAACACTAACTCCGCTGCGTTTTGGTCCACTCTCTCTTCAGACAGCCCTTACAGTGTGAATCTACACCTTTTTCTCAGAGTATTTTTTAAATATTATTTTACCTTTATTTAACTAGGCAAGTCAGTTAAGAAATTTAAATTGTAAGCCAGTGACACACAATACCCCATAATGTAAAAGTGGAATGTTTTTAGATCATTTTACTAATTAATAAAAATTGTAAAAGCTGAAATGTATTGCATCAATAAATATTCAACCCCATTTATGGCAAGTTGAAATAAGTTCAGGGGTAAGAATGTTGAGCAGTGAATTTCAAACACAGATTCAACCACAAAGACCAGGGAGGTTTTCCAATGGTTTGCAAAGAAGTGCATCTATTGGTAGATGGGTAAAAAATAAGACATTGAACATCCCTTCGAGCACGGTGAAGTTAATAATTACACTTTCGCTGGTGTATCAATAGACCCGTTCACTACAACGATACATACTTTCTAACTCAGTTGTCGGAGAGGAAGAAAATGGCTCAGGGATTTCACCATAAGGACATTAAAACAGAGTTTAATTGCTGTGATAGGAGAAAGCTGAGGATTGATCAACAACATTGCACTTACAATAATAGCCTAAATGACAGGGTGAAAAGAAGGAAGCCTGTACAGAATAAAAAATATTCCAAAACATGCATCCTTTTTGCAATAAGGCACAAAAGTAAAACTGCAAAAAATGTGGCAAAGAAATGTTATTTCATGTCCTAAACACACAAAGTCTTAAGTTTGGGGCAAATCCAACATAATACACTGAGAACCAATCTTCATATTTTCAAGCATGGTGGTGGCTGCATCATGTTATGGGTATGCTTGTCATCGGCAAGGACTAGGGATTTTGGATACAATTTATGGAATAGAGCTAAGCACAGGCAAAATCCTAGAGGAAAACCTGGTTCAGTCTGCTTTCCAACAGACACTGGGAGACAAATTCACCTTTCAGCAGGACGATAACCTAAAACACAAGGCCAAATATTCACTGGAGTTGCTTACTGAGACGACATTGAATGTTCCTGAGTGGCCTAGTTACAGTTTTTACTTAAATTGGCTTGAAAATCTATGGCAAGACATGAAAATGTCTGTCTAGCAATGATCAACAACCAACTTCACAAAGCTTGAAGAATTTTTTTAAATAATAATTTGCAAATATTGTATAATCCAGGTGTGCAAAGCACTTAGATTTACGCAGATTTACTCACAGCTGTAATCGTTATCACACTCAGGAGTGTGAATACTAATGTAAATGAGATATTTTCAATAAATTAGCAAAAATGCCTATAAATGTTTTCAAATTGTCACTATGGGGTATCGTGTGTCGATATGTGAGAAAAATAATCAATTTAATCCATTTTGAATTCATGCTTTAACACAACAAACGTAGAATAAGTCAAGGGGTCTGAACTTCCTGAAGGCACAGTATGTGAGGTTTCTGTCTCTCTTGACATGAAATTCTGGCAGGATATATCCTTCTATATTTACAACCACATATCACATGTGTTTATGACTGGGATGTTTGGTGTGACCCAGGCGTGTGGGCGTCAGCACTGCGGGAGGTCCTTACTTCCTGTTTATCACTTCCTCCACGTTCATGTCAAACAGTTTACCTAACAGGTCCCCTCACTCAGGCACACACACACACAAATACACACACAAACAAACATGGGGCCACAGTAGGTCAGTTGAGTCTGTGTGTATGACACAGGAAGAAGCGAGCTCTCTAGGATATAGAGTGGGAATGAGTGAAGGTTCATCTATCAGTGTCTAGGTTGACCTTTTCAATGCTTATAAAATGCAATGTCAGGAGTTCTCAGAAGGAAATCTTGTTTACATTTGGTGTTTAAGAGTTTGGGTTTGGAGAAATTGTACATTTGGCTGTTTAAAATCTCACGCACCTTTTCAAGTACATCCAGCCCTGTACACCTGTAAACCTGTGTGAGTTTTTCATTGAGTCATTCTAAAGTAATTATTGGAAGCAGTATTTAACTCTATAGTCACACCCCTTAGCTAAAGCCCTCTGTAGAGTGTATGTGTCTGCACGTGTGTCCATCTGTGTGTGTGTGCGGCGTGCGCTAGTGTGTGTGTGTGTGTGTGTGCGTGTGTGTGTGTGTGTGTGTGTGTGTGTGTGTGTGTGTGTGTTGAAGACGGAGAGGTGAGGGTAATTTGTTAGCTCAGTTTTAGGGCTTTAGTGTGGATCTGCAGCCGTCTATCTGATCTCTGGTCTAGTTCTTAAGCCCTGCCTGTCTGGATGGGGGAGGAAAGAGGTGAGGGGAGGAGGAGGCACATTGGGGTATAGTGAGGGGGTAACGGGGGATGGAGACAGAGCAGACTGTTCCCCGGTGGCAGAGTGGTGTCTTGGTGCTCTGGGGGGCCTGTGGGGCTCTGGGGGCCTTTGGGGTCTGCATACCAAAGATAATATCCCCCTCTAGTCTCCAACTAACTTAGGGCTCAGCGCCGAGAGAGAGAGAGAGAGAGAGAGAGAGAGAGAGAGAGAGAGAGAGAGAGAGAGAGAGAGAGAGAGAGAGAGAGAGAGAGAGAGAGAGAGAGAGAGAGAGAGAGAGAGAGAGAGAGAGAGAGAGAGAGAGAGAGTAATTTCAGCAGATAATGCATGCAGGGATTAGGAGTTAAATGGAGTCCAGGGGGTGTAATGGTGCCTCTCTGCAATCCAGCATCCTCAGACTGAGCAGGGTCACACTAATCAAAGACAGAGAAAGGACAAACAGATGCACTTATGGGACAGGGAGAGAGGGGATAGAGAGATGGGGAGAGGGGTAGATAGAGAGGGTTGGGGTTGAGGGAAGAGTGGAGACAAGGGGAATAGAGAAAAAAGGGGAGACGGAGGAGGAGAGGAGACAGCGAGCTGCATATCATACCCTACCCATTAGACTCTGTCTCTCCTTTCCTCTCCTCTCTCTGAGCCCTCTACTTTTTCCAGTTTTTTTTTACCAGCACTGTGATTAAAATGCAGGCTGGCTCTGTTTGGACAGCTCGGTGGTGTGTGTTCATGTGTGTATGTCTGTGTGCATGCATGTGTTTTTGTTCTCTCTCCATCTATGTGTGAGTGTGTGTGTGTGTGTGGGTGGTCGCGCCACACGAGGGCGCGGGGCCCCCATTGTTATAGACCCTGAGCAGAAGTGAACTGTTGAAGACCGCGGAGAAGCTTGAGTGAAATCACAACATGGCGAGCCCCGATATGAAATCCCCAAAAGACGAGTGGAAAAACTGGCCGGCGAGGCCCATCAGGGGCAGGGGATGGGCTGTGGCACACCCCTCTACAAAGCCCCTCTTTCACTAGGACAGACCCACACGGGGCGTGTTCTGCCTAATAAAGTTTTAATAGATTTAAATGATTGGACGGCTAAGGCTCTGTAGGAGCAGAGTGGAGAGCTAGGTTTTGAATTAATCAGAGCTGGCCCTGTGTGTGTGTTTGTGTGTGTGTGTGTGGCCTCTCGCTCTGTAGGGTTGTCTTGTCTGAGTCACATTTCTGAAAGAGAGAGAGGAGACATGCAGGAAAAGAGAAATAACTCTGCTTTTAAAAGATTGAGGGAAACGCTTGGTTGAAAGCAGTCAGTGTCAATCAAAAACAACATGAAAATGGGTGTAGGGATAGAGTTGTGGAACGCAATTCGCAGATTTCTATATTATTAATTTGTAACTTTACTGTATAGATCATTAGGAATACAAATTCATAGAAGTTTGTGGTGTCCTCTAGATAGAATACCATGTTCTCTATTTGGTCTCTTGGTGGTCTGTCTGTGTTGCCAGTGGCTTGTCCCTCACCTTTGGTTGTGGAGCTGATCCATCACTGCCAGGGGCCATCAGGGACCATGGATGTGGTTTGTGTGTCAGGGGTCAGGGTGAGGTTTACCCAGATAAGGGGCAGAGGGCAAAACAGAGGGCTAGCTGCCCCAGAGAGAGACTGATGGATGAGCGAGTGGCGAGGGGAAAGAGCCTGATAGCTGACCTGTAGAGCAAGGGAGGAGGAAGTCGAGTCTCTCTCTCTCTCTCTCTCTCTCTCTCTCTCTCTCTCTCACACACACAGACTTCTGTGTCTCTATGGGTTTCCTGTGGCCCCCGGGCTCCTCTCCATCCACTAGTCTCCACGCACAGAGCTCTTCTTCCACACACACAGTTCAGTGTCTGAGACCACAGCGATAGGCATCTCCAGCCAGACCCTGCATTTCCCTGTGGGATCAGATGGGATGAGATGCTGCCAAATAGTAGGATTTGTTTGTGTAAGTATGTATGTGTGTGTTTCATATGTCAATCATTCTGGCTATGGTGTGTATGTGTGTGTGTGTGTGTGTGTGTGTGTGTGTGTGTGTGTGTGTGTGTGTGTGTGTGTGTGTGTGTGTGTGTGTGTGTGTGTGTGTGTGTGTGCACGTCTGTGTCTGTGCGCATTTATGTGCCCCTGTGTGTGTTTGTCAGAGTATAGGGCCTGGCCTGGGATGAGGAGGGCAGAAGCTTGTAGCTGCAGGGCTAAGAGGCTGCCCAGGCCAATGGCTTCCAGATGGGCTGAATTACCCAGCCTGCTCTGCTGCTCTGATACATGGACCCAGGTCCCATCTTCCTTCAGGGCAGTCCCACTGCATACACACACAGAACCATATGACCTGTGCCAAACACACACACACGCACACGCACACACACACACACACACACACACACACACACACACACACACACACACACACACACACTCATCCTTACAGTTGGAGAGAACGCCAGATGCAAACACACGTAACCAGTAGACCTTAGGAGAGGGCCTTCCCACGCACCAGTGTGGCTGTACAAAGGGCTAGTGTTCAGGGCCCGTCGGCATGGCAACGCATGAGGCAACGGTGTGAACCAGCCTGTAAAACCCAGTGCACAGGTATGGGTCACAGACAACAGCACACTCAGACCAACGTGTGTGTGTGTGTTTGTGTGTGTGTCGGCTTCTGTGGGAAACACATGGTGGAAACAGCACATGTCCACTGTTTCTCCCTTCATAGAAAACAGTAGTTATGACCCTGCCAGCATGAACTTCCCCCTACACTAACACACACTCACACACACCGTGCTCAGAGTGCTACATATGGGACTATTTTCTCCCTCTCCATCCCCTATCACCACACACCAGTGTCTATCCAATCACCAAGCAGGAATGATTATCATCTGATGATGGAACGATCACTAAACCAAGACTATTTGATGAAGCATCGTTAACAATCTCCACGTGTTTGTTCCTTTGCACTGTTGATTCACACCACTTGTGGTCTTTCAAACAGACAGTATGGAGTGGGGTCTTATGGGGCGGCGTTATTGATCACTCAGTGGTCTCCGACCAGCCAATGACTGTGTCATGATAGATGGGTTTAAAATCCAATCGGTGGTGGCCTGTCACATCGCGCACAGCCATTGTTTGTTATTGCAGGTGCGAAATTAGCCTATAGGAAGTCAACTTGGCCATGTTGAGGGAAAGGGGGAATGAGAGGAGAGAGAGTGAACAGTGGAGGTCAGAAGGTAAGGAGAGATGGAGAGGATGGTGATAAAGTGAGAGTCAAAGAGGGATTAGCCTACACAGAGCCATGGATTTTCTATTCTGAAAATATGGCTATGGGCCTACATACAGTTGAAGTTGGAAGTTTACATACATTTAGGTTGGAGTCATTAAAACAAATTTTTCTACCACTCCTCAAATTTCTTGTTAACAAACTATAGTTTGGGCAAGTCAGTTAGGACATCTACTTTGTGCATGACACAAGTAATTTTTCCAACAATTGTTTACAGACAGATTATTTCACTTATAATTCACTCGATTCCAGTGGGTCAGAAGTTTACATACACTAAGTTGACTGTGCCTTTAAACAGCTTGAAAAATTCCAGAAAATTATGTCATGGCTTTAGAAGCTTCTGATAGGCTAATTGACATCATTTGAGTCAACTGGATGTGTACCTGTGGATGTTTTCAAGGCCTACCTTCAAACTCAGTGCCTCTTTGCTTGACATCATGGGCTTCCAATCAGAGACAACGAAAGACACCTGCATCTGATTGAAAACCATACCCAGCCAAAACATGGAAACCAACACATAGAAATTGACATCTAGAACAATCCCACCTAGAAACAGAAAACCCCAAAACCACCCAGAACAACCACCTGTCACGCCCTGACCACTCTACTATGGAAAATGACCTCTTACACTGGTCAGGACGTGACAGGGTGCTTTGCTGCAGGAGGGACTGGTGCACTTCACAAAATAGATGGCATCAAGAGGAAGGAAAATGATGTGGATATATTGAAGCAATATTTCAAGACATCAGTCAGGAAGTTAAAGCTTGGTCACAAATGGGTCTTCCAAATGGACAATGACCCCATGCATACTTCCAAAGTTGTGGCAAAATGGCTTAAGGTCAACAAAGTCAAGGTATTGGAGTGGCCATCACAAAGCCCAATCCTATAGAAAATCCTATAGAAAATTTGTGGGCAGAACTGAAAAAGTGTGTGCGAGCAAGGAGGCCTACAAACCTGACTCAGTTACACCAGCTATGTCAGGAGGAATGGGTCAAAATTCACCCAACTTATTGTGGGAAGTTTGTGGAAGGCTACCCGAAACGTTTGACCCAAGTTAAACCCAAGTTAAACAATTTAAAGGCAATGCTACCAAATACTAATTGAGTGTATGTAAACTTCTGACCCACTGGGAATGTGATGAAAGAAATAAAAGCCGAAATAAATCATTCTCTCTACTATTATTTTGACATTTCACATTCATAAAATAAGGTGGTGATCCTAACTGACCTTAGACAGGGAATTTTTACTAGGATTAAATGTCAGGAATTGTGAAAAACTGAGTTTAAATGTATTTGGCTAAGGTGTATGTAAACTTCTGACTTCAACTCTAGTTCTTGAGAATAATGGGGGAAAAGGAGAAGATTGGGTCAAGACATGTTACCTTCCTCCAGCTACCTACACAGGTTGAGAGAGAAACTGTATGCCGTATTCTGTCTTTCTCTGAAGCATCTGACTATGGCTCTATGGCCCAGATGTCCTCAGCATCAGTTTAGTTAGTCTCCAACTGTGTCTTCTACTTACTGCAAAGGATGAACACAAGACAATCCAAACAAACATCCCATCTCAGCTCCTGGATCTACAGTTCTACTGCTTGTGGGACTGTGTAGTCGATGTCTTTATGTGTGTGTGTGTACATGATGGTGTATCTGTGTGTGTGTGTGTGTGTGTGTGTGTGTGTGTTTTGTTTGTGCGCTCTGCTTCTTTTGTGTACAGGTCCTGTATTTCTCCAGCTTACATTAGCCCAGTGTGTGACAGACACACGCACACACACACAGGACAACTGTAAAGATGACTCTGCATTAAATTGTTTACATTTGCTTATACATGACATTAGGCATTGAACCTGTTAAGTCAGGGATATAACAGCTTGGCTAGTTAATGAAGTGGCTTTTTAAGCTGTAGTCAGCTTAGTTTTTCTCCCTCACATATTACTCAATTAAAGTTTTCTCTCCAATCATTGCCCATTATTTTATTATGTATTTTTTTATGGTGTATTACATTTTAAATTCACTTCATGAATAGACTGAAGTGAATCAGAATGGACCCCACCTTGATATCCATTATGCTCTCTGCTGGCCCCTGGGCTGTAGGTCTGTAGTGGTTCTACTGTCCTGGTGGCCCCTTGGCTCTCATGTTCTGGTGTTTGAGTCATGGCCCTGGAGGCCCCTATCAGACAAGACTAGACAAGGCCTAGCCTAGCTGACTCGAGGGAGAGCGGTGACACACTGGTCTGGACAGGAGTCCGTTGGAAATGCAGTATTCACACAGAAATGTGCTGAGCTTGGATTGGTTTTCTGAAACGGTTTCTTCTTTTTCTGGAGAGTTGAGACCTCACGTCGTCTTGATTAGAAAATCCAACAGTTGTATTGGAAGTGGGCGGGGCTCAGGGGCTGTGTGTGGTTGTCCATGTGGGTGTTTGAGTGAGAAAGACAAAGAAGAGAACCAATCAGCAAAAAGCATAGTCCCCTTCATTATGGATGCATCGTGCCTACAACATCAAGCAGCCTTGCCAGACTCTGAAGTCAGGAAGATGTTGAGTTTGGTGTCAGTCAGACTTCGCCAAGACAGGCAGGGGAAACTAAACGGTCACTTACTGTGGCTTTTCTGCTTCTGATGACACCACCGTAATAAAAGGGCTGATTATTTTCCCATTTCAAATGTGCGTCACACTCGACCCGAGCGGAGCGGGATGGAAATAAACCAGGAGGAGGAGGAGGAGGAGGAGAGGAGAGGAGGAGGGATGTGTTACCTCATTTTACCCCTGCTAATACCTCCAGCACTGTCTCTTTAAAAGAGAACACTCTGTGTCTGACATCTTGTCCAGGATATCAGGGATCAGGACCTTATCGCTGTCTGTATCAGTGTGGCCATTAGGTCTGTAACACTGTACAACAGCAGCCCTCTCTCTCCAGATAT